>NC_089502.1:119588592-119890347 GCF_036850765.1 Saccopteryx bilineata | reverse complement strand
GGAATCTTCCATTTAATATTTTCAGACTGCAGTTGCCTGAAAGTAACGGAAATGGAGCCCCATAATTTATGGATGCGCATTCCTATAGCAAAACCCTCTCTGGGGGACTTAGATGTAATTTTTACTTCAATTATATACTTTATATAAGAACAATAGTTACAGAATTGACTAAAGCTATAGGATTAAAATACAGGTGTAATTATGTTTTAACTTCAATTCTATTTTATTTTAAAGAAAATTTTAAATAAATCCTTTAGAAAACAGAAGAAATGGTCTATTTTTAATAACATCAAGCCCGTGGAGTACTGAATTTGAAGAGCAACTAATTTTTTATTGGCACACAAGAAAAAGTAGACCTGTGAGAATGGCTGGAAATGAATGAGCATATAGAAAAGTAGCTCTTTTTAAACTATTCAATATCGACATTCAGACTCTATATTTAATCCTAGGATGCAAGTGAACTAAGATCATTAAATGTATCTAAAATATTTTCACATGCTTATTTATAAGATCAAGGGATAAGAACTAGTGGTCTCATGGCTTGGGCAGCCCTGGAAAAGTTACGGAAGGCAAGTTTAAAAATATTATTGATATCCAACATTTGAGGCATCAAACTGTGATCATCCTCCCGAGTAGTCAGATATCGCTCTGCCACCAGGGACCCACGGTGAAAGGGACAAGCTCTTTAAACTCTGGGTCTTTGTATTCACAGAACAAAATTCAATGTGCCCATCTGCCCCTTATAACAGGAGTCATGTAATAACCTATCTATACTTTTTGACATGCTTTGAAAAAAGTTAAAAATATTTCCTGAGACACTAAGTCTCAGACAGCAATATTTTCTATTCTGCAAGTGTACCACAAAGGTATGAAATACAGGACGGAATACCAGGAAAATAAGTATCTTATTTAGGGAGCTTGCTTGGGTATGGAACATGAGTAGGGAAATTCCCCCAATAACTAGTAATAAGGTACTTTTTACTCCTGGATATCAACCCACAGACATACCCTCTTCTCCACACAGCTCTTAGATGAATGTGATGCCCATGACAGAGGCCAGGCAGGTTCACATTGGATTTGGGAAGACAGCAGAGGAACTGCGGAGTCAGAAAGCATTGGGCCATTGCCGTTTAATTGAGTCTCTCAAAAACCGAAGAGCAAACAGGCAGGGAAAACTGCTTCTCATGGCAGCAGGTGAATGAACATCAAAATGGCCCCTCACAGGGACGGGCAAGCAATCTGCAATCTGCCCTGAGTCAAAGCACCAGTAACCTTACACAGGCTATGCACACATGCCTCTGCCACGTGCTCATGCTCTAATCATGCAAAGTGCAAGTGAGCAAGCCTGACACAGCTGTTTTTCCAGCAATGGATAAACCGAGGTCTACAATTTGCTTATTCTTAAAAAGAATACCTAGCCCTACAGTTAGAATTTAAGTTCTTGACCTTAATTCAATTCCAGTAAGTGGATAGGACGCTTCCAAAGCTGTGGTTTCTCCCCTTTATCATCACCTGGCCCAATCACCGTATCACTCTGTAACACAATGTTTATTGCTTTCTGATCCAAATCGTGAGTTGCCACTTTCTTGGTAATATCTCCTTTTACTACTCAGCCTATTCTACTGTTCTTCTCACTTAGATACTGAAAATCAGAAAAGGACAGAAAGAGTAATGTCCATTGTGGAATTATTGTATGAAAATATGGCAGCAGTGTGATTTGACTAACAAAGAATCCATAGCATTGCGCTCCTGAATAGGAGAATTTTCATTTAGCTTTTCATTGATTTCATCAGGTCATTGAGAAACTTAGCTGAAATTAAGTGGGAAGGTGGGATCAACAACAATCAAGTTTTATAACACGGCATATTCAAATAAATCTCAGGCAGACATTAACTGGGAATGGATGAGAGCAGAGACCCAAATATCCGCAGCACCTGGAGCAGCGGTGGCGAAACTCTAATTGAAATGGATTCTTTAATTATGCACTGAAGCATGTTCCACAAATACATTATTGCTCCAGAATAAAAACAAGCCCCAAAAGGAGAGTTAAATTGCCTCTTTCTTGAAGAAAGACTTTGGGAAGCCGGAGGCAATAAGGAAGAGTCATAAATTGTGAGTTTAGTTTCCTGAAGCCTTCCCTTCTTTGGTCTCACCCATCTCCATTCCGCCAGAGTTATCTTCATAAAATACCATATTTCCCCACGTATAATATGTATCCTTTTAAAAAAAATTTGGGGTCTAAATACTGGGTGTGTCTTATACAGTGGTTGTAGATTTTTTTTTTTACTTAAAATTCTCACAATGAGGAGTTGTATGAATTTTATGATGAATAAAACTTGAATAATATATTTTTTATGCAATACATTTTTTTTTCAAATTGCAGGCCCCAAAATTAAGGTGTGTCTTATACATGGAGAAATATGGTAGTTGAGAAACTTGCCTAATGGAAAAAGAAGAAATGAAAAATCTAACTGCTAGAAAGCATAATAGTTAGAATTACGGACTCATGGATCGTAGAGTTGGAATGGAACAAATCAGTCAATGAATCTAGCCAGGTATCAGATGTAGAAATCCCATCTGGGCAACCTTGACAGATGGCAAGCCAATTCTGGCTTGGATGGTTTCAGCTCACTGCTTTGTAAGGCTCAAAATACTGAGAATAAAGGAAGCTATTCCACAAAATGTGCTGAAACATGACTGCGTGTAAATTTCATCATCGGTCCTATTTATTGTAGTTTACTAGATCAGAAGTGAATAAATTTCCCCCTCAAAAGGTATTTATGAGAAAGAAACAAATAACATGTGCATTCCGTCCTTTGACACGTCCCAGTTTACTGCCCCGTTACAAAGACATTGTGCTTTTTGCCCTCCATCAAGCCTTACAAATCACTCTCCAGTCCTGAACACGACCTTAACTTTGGTCTCTGTGCCTCTGCTCCTTCTGCCAAAGTCCCCCGAGTTCTAAAGTTCTTTAAATCCTTCTCATCTTTTCAGGCCTGGTTCTCACAGCATCACCCCTGTGAAATCTTCCTGGACTGTGTACCTTTGCTGACATCTCCCCATATTTTATGCTTCCTTCATAAGCTGCATTTTATTTTTCTGAAAGTAGTCAGTTGTTTACATCTTTGTCCATATACCTGCCCTGAGTTCTGTAACCTCTTTGAAGGCAGGATCTATGCCTTATGCTCTCCTAATTATTTTTCCTTCTTTTTAAACTAAAAGTTGTATATCCAAGTCAAAGGGAGAAATTCAATACACAGAGAGAACAAAAGACTTCTGCATGCGGCTTTTAAGCCTATGAATAAAAAGCTATCATTATTCACAAATATGCATAATGAAATATTGTGTGTAAGAAAGAGGGAGAGAGACAGAGAGACAGAAAGCCATAACATATAAGAGGAGAAAGAAACCACTACCAAGGGGCAAAGAAAATAAGCCAGATGAACAAGAAGACAGTTCTCTTTTCTACTTAAAAGATCTAGTTACCTTTGCACATTTTTTCCTTCACTTTGGTTAAGTGATTTCTCCTCAAAGGATTCATAAAACCTGTTTGCAAAAGCTAGAATTAGCTAATGACTCACTGCTTTTCTTCCAGATCCCCGAGGTCCCATACAGGACATTGCTGATACTAGGGAAATGGCCGATGGAAAGTTGGACATTGGACGAGGAACATTTTATACTTTGTCCATTTCTTTCTCCATGTAAAGGGGATGCAATAGTGTAATAGATGCCCTAACAGCCTACTCTCTGTAGCGCCACTGAGAGGGAGAGAGAGAAAGACACGGAGTCCAAGGGACAAAGAACATGATCCAAAGACACAAGGAGATACTTCCTGCATCTATTTCTAAAATCTAGCTACCCTGTGCAAATAATTAAGGAAGAACGGTGGAAGAAATTAAGAATGGTAGAAATGCTTCTACTTGAAAACCACAGTCGAGGCAGCATTGCAGAGCAGACCCATTACTGGTCTGTGAGCCCAAGTGTCTGTGTTTTACTCTCAGAGTTCCCGTCAACAAGCTGCTCACTGGAGAAAATCACTTTCCTTTTATCAAACTCAATTTTCTTACTTGTAAAATGAGACGTTTGGACTATACAGTCACTAAATTTTTTTTCTAACCTTAAAAAGACTAGGGTTCCACATTCTGGTAAATAAAGCAAAGTAACTTCTATTTAAACTCGAGATATTAGTACAGGTTGCTGATTACGTTTACAAAGCAAAAAATTGAGGCTATTTTAGAAACAATGGTGACACTGAGTTTATCATATTGCAAAACTGTATTTAAAAGTAAATGCCATAAAACAATATGCCCTGAAACACATTATAAGGAAGACTTATTGATTGATTTTAGAACGTCAAGTGTCAGGGCCAGGGTAAAGGAAGAACTTAGAATTTTATAGGAGTTCTTTGCTAGATGTTGGTGGACCCAGTGTTTTTCTGAAGAATGCAAAAATCACAAGGAATCATGGTTCTGGGGAATCTAGAAGGCTACCACACTGGGTTTTAGTCCTGTCTGTTATAACATTCAAAGCAGTCTTTCATGGTCTCAGGGCCTCAGTTTCCCCATCTTGACAGAGAACGATGTTGAATATAATGATTGGGCGAGTTCTGTTAGCTTTGAATTCTCTTCCTATGTGGCCCACATGAAGAATAGCTTCTCTTTGACCAAAGAGTCTGTTTGGTGACATGCTAAATTAAGTGATTTTACATTTCCTCTTATAAAGTGTTTTTTTTGTTTTGTTTTGTTTTTTTGTTTTTTTTTGTATTTTTCTGAAGCTGGAAATGGGGAGAGACAGTCAGACAGACACCCACATGCGCCCAACCGGGATCCACCCGGCACGCCCACCAGGGGCGACGCTCTGCCCACCAGGGGGCGATGCTCTGCCCCTCCGGGGGCGTCGCTCTGCCGCGACCAGAGCCACTCTAGCGCCTGGGGCAGAGGCCAAGGAGCCATCCCCAGCACCCGGGCCATCTTTGCTCCAATGGAGCCTCGGCTGTGGGAGGGGAAGAGAGAGACAGAGAGGAAGGAGGGGGGGGGGTGGAGAAGCAAATGGGCACTTCTCCTATGTGCCCTGGCCGGGAATCGAACCCGGGTCCCCCGCACGCCAGGCCGATGCTCTACCGCTGAGCCAACTGGCCAGGGCCTAATGTGTTTTTTAAAATATATTTTATTACATGTATTTGCAAGAGGATAAAAAACAATTAATTCATGACCATTTACAACCTTGCGCTTCCAACAAGGAAGAAGAATCATGTCCTTACCATTTTCTGGCTTTTTGTGAAGGAGAATTTGAGCAAGGGGCAGGGAGACTCAGAAATGGAGAAGAAAGAGTCAAACATGCTTACAAAAACTGACAATTATTATTGCTAGAAATATAAAAAATAGAGACATAATTACAGTTGGAATGAGAAATAGAAAGCAAAGTAAAAGTCTAGGCAAGATTGGTGTGTGTATGTGTGTGTGTGTGTGTGTGTGTGTGTGTGTGTACGTGCAGTTATACATATATAAATATAATCACCCATGCCTCGAAATTATGAAGATATAAAATAAAAATTACCTTGTTTAAACGTATACATCTTATGACCCTGTTATACACGAATCTTGTAGCTTCAGTTTCCTTTCTGCTGTAAGAGGTGACAAAGCTTGGGAAACTAGAACGCCTGAGGAAGTTAAGGCTTTAGCATAAGGAAAATCATTACAGGTTTCCTGTCCAGGGCATCTTCCTATCCTGCCGGGGCTAGTGAATCTTAGGTGTGTTTATTTTATTCTCATGTTTATGGTTTTTAGAAGAGTGAATGATGAGTAAATTGCTAAAGCTGCAACATCATTTGATATTCTTAAACAAACAAATTAGACAAGTGGGGCCACATCAAACTAAAAAGCTTTTTCACATCAAAGGAAATAACCAACCAAATAAAAAGGTAACCTGTAGATGGGAGAATATAATTGCAGAACATGTATCTGATAAAGGGTTACTATCTAAAGCAGGGGTCTCAAACTCAACTTAGCATGTGGGCCGCAGAGCAAGATCACAGCTGTTCGGCGGGCCGCACTAGGTCTACAAAAGGCAACTGTTACGCAACACTTTTCTCACTGCAGTTGAAAACAAAAAAAAAATCAGTACAACAAGCACAATCGTACATGCAGTTTACGCAGTGTCACAAAACGACCAGAAACTGTAGTTTGCATCACAACTGCTGTTAACTAAGCTAATATCTAGCTAGGATGCTAGAGAAATGAAAAATACAAGTAGGCCCCTAGGCTTACTTAATTTTATCCAAAATATTTTGAACTTTGTGGATTAGTTTGCGGGCCGCACAAAATTGTTCGGCGGGCCGCATGCGGCCCGCGGGCCGCGAGTTTGAGACACCTGATCTAAAGTCTACATGGGATTAATACAACTGGGTATCATTAAAAATAAAAAAACCCCCAAACAACCTTGATAAGTAAGTAGGCAAAGGAACTGAACAGACGTTTCTCCAAAAAAGACATACAAATGGACAAGTATATATAGCAATGCACTCATCATCTCTAAATATCAAGGAAATGCAAATCAAAACCATTATGAGATTTCACCACACAACTACCAGGATCGCTACTTTCAAAATCACAAAAGAGAACTGCTGGTGAGAATGTAGAGAAGAGGGAAGCCTCGTGCACTGTTGGCAGGAATGTAAATTGGTAGCAGCTATGGAAAACAGTAAAGAAGTTTCTCAAAACATTAAAAACAGAACTACCATAACATCCAGTATCCCACTTCTATTTATCAAAAGATATTAAACTGAGGATCTCAAAGTGATATTTGAACTTCTATGTCCATTGTAGCATTATACACAAGAGTTAAGATATAAAAATAACAAAATGGGCCCTGGCCGGTTGGCTCAGCGGTAGAGCGTCGGCCTGGCGTGCGGGGGACCCAGGTTCGATTCCTGGCCAGGGCACATAGGAGAAGCGCCCATTTGCTTCTCCACCCCATCCCCCTCCTTCCTCTCTGTCTCTCTCTTCCCCTCCCGCAGCCAAGGCTCCATTGGAGCAAAGATGGCCCGGGCGCTGGGGATGGCTCCTTGGCCTCTGCCCCAGGCGCTACAGTGGCTCTGGTTACGGCGGAGTGACGCCCTGGAGGGGCAGAGCATCGCCCCCTGGAGGGCAGAGCGTCACCCCCTGGTGGGCGTGCCGGGTGGATCCCGGTAGGGCGCATGCAGGAGTCTGTCTGACTGTCTCTCCCCATTTCTAGCTTCAATTAAAAAAAATAATAATAAAATAACATAAATGTCCATAGACCAATGAATGACAAAGAAAATACAGTATATATACAAGGGACTATTTATTATTCAGTCGTTTTGGAAGGCAATCTTGCATATCCCATAATATGGATGAATCTTGAGGACACTATACTAAGTGAAATAAACCAGTCACAAGACAAACAGCACATGATCCTACTTATAGGAGATATCTAAAGTATACCGCTCATAAAAATTAAGGGATATTTCAAAATGAATATGAAGCTATTAGAAAGAAAAAACATTTGATTTTTTTATTAAACAAGAACATCAGAAAAGCAAACGACAAGTCAAAGAAATTGTTTGATTATGCAAAAGAGATGCAAAACCAACTTTTATTTCATTGGTGAAAATGCACTACACAAAAGGCTGAAAGTACTGGAGTATCTGCACGTTCCCGGATCCCCTAATTTTTGTGAGCAGTGAGTTACTATGAGTAGTCAAACTCCTAGAAACAGAAGGTAGAATGGTAGTTTCCAAGGGCTTTGGGGAGAAGATATGGAATTGCTAAGCAATGGCTATAGGTTTTCAGCTATGCAAGATAAAGTTCTAGCAATGTTGCACAACATTGGGCTTAGAGTTGTAGCATTATACACACAAAAATTAGGAGAGTAGTTCTCATGTTATATGTTGTACCACATTAGAAAGACCTACTTAATTAATAAAAAAAATTCTATTTAGTCAACCTAGCCAATTCTTCGTTAATGAGGTTAAGTTTTGAATGCTAACTATGTAAGCAATGATATGCCTGATGCCATAGAAGGCTGCAAAGAGGCTAAGGTGATGTTCACATCTTCCAGTGAACATAACAGCACCAGAAACACACATGCAAAGAAATAATAAAAATCCAAGGCAACAATATAAGAGATGGCACCAGTAACCTTGTAATTAATTGTAGTACAGATTCAGTTGATATTAAATGCTGTGTATTAAAAGTGGAATAAGATCATTGTGAGCTAAAATATTCTAGCAAATCTCTTGAGCTAGGGTAGATTATGCTGGTCTTGAAATATCGAGAGATGTGAATAGGAAGAAGGGAATAGAGAGGTCATTCAGGCAATAGTTGTGATCAAAGAAGAAACCAGAGGCCACAAAGAACCCAGCATGCACCAGGACAAAACAGGAAGAGCCCAGAACCCATCATTCACTCAGGGGAACGATGGGAGATATTACTGGATCGCTAAATTGGTACAGGATGCTAAGAGTCTTTAACCATCAACCTGATGTTTAGTTTTTCAAAGATATCAATAAAATGTTCCTTTTTAATAGTCATGGATATATTTTTTTTAAAGCCTAAGCAGATACACCCTAAAGTAAGAAAACAAAGAACTACTGATTATGTCACACAACAAATTTATGCACGAGCCATAAGGTGGATGCTTTAGGAGGAGGAAATAACTGATTTGGAATTTGTCTTCAAATTACACTATTCTTCTTTGTTTGAAAGAGTCAACCTGCCTGCTAGAAAACCATCTCTCTCAGACCCCATGATCACTTGCATGATGATATAATTTGAGGGTCAATTACATTCATGGGCTAATTTCTTTTCATTGGATTCTCAGATGACTCTAGAAAATTCAAGTAGGGACACAGGAATGTAAATGCTTCATGAAATTGCAAAGCTCCTTGAAGAAACTGAAATGCTTAAGTGAAAATTATAATATATTCAACTTTCAGCAGTTACTTGATGCTTTTTAGAGATTGCTTTCTAGTAAGGGACCTAGAAGAACTGCTGAATGAATCTCCGACCTGTCGATTTGAAGGGAAAGCCAGGACTTTCTAAGGCTACTGCAATATTAGTGACCAGTTTCCACCATCTCTCCCGCAAGCTCACCTTCACCATGACCTATCCTCATTCGAAACACAAGAGCTTACGTAACGGAGAAATTGTGAGAGGAGCCTCAGTTTGCTACTGCCCTCCGTGTTCTTTTTAGTTTTTGAGATATACTATAAAGTCCCAACTAACCTGCAAGAAAGAACACCCCTCCAGAGTCACACAGTAATCAACGGCAAAGTTAATTGAAATTTAGCTCTTTTAACAATTCTATCGTGGCTATAGTGCAGGGTTTGAAGTGAAAGATGACTTTAATCAAAGCTTGGAGTATTTGCTAAAGAGACAAAGAACAGGAGAAGGAAGACAACTTGTAAGTGACTGTCCATTCAGGATTTCCTTTCCTTTGGAGTTTTAGATTTGGAGCCGAAACACATTTTGAGTAGAGAAGAAACGGGGTTGAACGGAGGATAAAGGAAGGTAGTCTGGACAGAGCTCCCAGCTATAGCATGTATTGGTTTGGACGGACTGCACAAATGACTGTATTTCCCCATCTACAGTGTGTCCGTAACGTCATGGTGCACTTTTGACCGGTCACAGGAAGGCAACAAAAGACGATAGAAATGTGAAATCTGCACCAAATAAAAGGAAAATCCTCCCAGTTTCCGTAGGATGATGTGGCAGCATGTGCGCATGTGCAGATGATGACGTAACACCGTGTATATGGTGGAGCAGCCCACGGCCATGCCAGTCGAGATGTGGATGGTACAGAGGAAAGTTCAGTGTGTTCTGTGGCTCGCTAAATTCGAATCCGTGACCAAAGTGCAATGTGAATATCGGCGCGTTTATAATGAAGCGCCACCACATAGGAATAACACTACTCGGTGGGATAAGTAGTTGAAGGAAACCGGCAGTTTGGTGGAGAAACCTCGTTCTGATAGGCCATCAGTCAGTGACGAGTCTGTAGAGGCTATACGGGATAGCTACCTAAGGAGCCCTAAACAATCTGTGTGTGAGCCCACATCGAACTGCACTGAATAGGTATGAAACTGGGAGAGTTTTCCTTTTCTTTGGTGCAGATTTCAGATTTCTATTGTCTTTTGTTGCTTTCCTGTGACCGGTCAAAAGTGCACCATGACTTTACAGACACACTGTATAAGATGCACATTTTTTCTGAAAAATTTTCCGAAAAATATTTGCATATTTTTCTAAACACTGGGTACATCTTATACAGTGGTTGTAAATTTTTTTACTTGCATTTCTCAGTTGAGGAGTTGTATGAATTTTATGATGACTAAAACTGGAGTTCAATAACTTTATGTAATACTTTTTTTTTCTAATTTCGGGCCCCAAAATTAAGGTGCATCTTATACATGGGAGTGTCTTATACATGAAGAATACGGTAGTTTGTCTCTCTGTGCTACTGTTTCTTTAGCTATCTAATGAGAACAATAGTAAAACTAAGCTTAGGAAGCACATAGGAAGCCCTCAATAAAAGTCAGTATTATTTTTATGAAGAAAGTCTAAGCATTTTTTTTCTTTTTTTTGGTACACATCTCTACATTTTCCCAAAAAGGTCTAGGACAGCGGTTCTCAACCTGTGAGTCGTGACCCTGGCGGGGGTATAATGACCAAAACACAGGGGTCACCTAAAGCCATTAAATATGTATTTTCCGATGGCTTTAGGCGACCCGTGTTTTGGTCGTTCGACCCCCACCGGGGTCGCCACCCACAGGTTGAGAACCGCTGGTCTAGGACTAACAGAGGACCATAGCTCCAGGCCAGAAGCAGAGTAAGGCAAGATATATATATATATATATATATATATATATATATATATATATATATATATATATATATATATATATATTAATTTTTGTGAGCAGAATTAGAGGATATTTCAAAATGAAAATGAAGCTATAAAATATCCCCTAGGCCCTGCCTGGCTGGTTGGCTCAGTGGTAGAGCGTCGGCCTGGTGCGCAGAAGTCCCGGGTTCGATTCCCGGCCAGGGCACACAGGAGAAGTGCCCATTTGCTTCTCCACCCTTCCCCCTCTCCTTCCTGTCTGTCTTTCTCTTCCCCTCCCGCAGCAAGGCTCCATTGGAGCAAAGATGGCCCGGGCGCTGGGGATGGCTCCTTGGCCTCTGCCCCAGGGCTAGAGTGGCTCTGGTGGCAATAAAGCAACGCCCCAGAGGGGCAGAGCATTGCCCCCTGGTGGGCAGAGCATCGCCCCCTGGTGGGCGTGCCGGGTAGATCCCGGTCAGGCGCATGCGGGAGTCTGTCTGACTGTCTCTCCCGGTTTCCAGCTTCAGAAAAAGAAAAAGATAATATCCCCTAATTTTTGTGAGCAGTGCATTTCTTAAGATCTATTTGGTCATTTTCTGACACCTCAAAATGTGTATTACAATATCAAAATAGCTTTAAAAAAGACAGGTGAATCAGGTTAGTACTTGTTTACTTTCTATACTGATAGTCTTTTGACTAATGCTACCCTGACTCTTAGTCCCAATTTTTTTACAGCAATTTTGAGGTGTAAATTATATACAAAAACTACACATATACTACTCACAAAAATCATAGGATATTTTATGGCTTCATATTCATTTTAAAATATCCCCTAATTGTTGTGAGCAGTAAATTTAATATATACATTTTGTTCTGTTTAGACATATGCATATATACCCATATCGTCTCCAGAATCAAGGTACTGAAGATATACTTATCACCTCCAAAAATTTTCTTATGTTCATTTGTGTTTTATTGTGGTTGAGTGTGTGTATATGTTTTACATACGCTTAACATGAGCTCTGTCCTCTTAGCCTATTTTAGTGTGCAAGGACATATTGTTAACCTTAAACACTATGTTGTACAGTGGATCTCTAGAACTTAATTCTAAAATTAAATGCATCCTGTTTACCAGTTTCACCTGCACATCATCCTATTCCTCATCTCAGCTGGTAAAAAAAAAAAAAAAAAAAAAAAAGTGCTCAGTATAATGACAAGAAACTAGTGAACAGGCCAATTCATGGTTCTGAACACAGTGTAAAATGCCCATTATCATGCCTAGCTAAATTAAACTGTTATTTACCTTCCATAGCTGTACTTCAGCTACAAGCATATTGGCCAGTCCTGGTGGGGTATGCTTCATTATTCTGATAGTGGTAAATAATTCTTAGCTTGAAATCGTAAGACAATTAAGCATATGGGATTGAGAATTGTCTGGACCACTGTTTAGAACCTTGGGATTGGGAACATGGAGGTGCCTGTTTCCTGGGACTATTTCAGTGATTCTTAGTAGGTCTTTTGCCCTTCTTGGGACTGTTGCATTTGTTGCACTTGATTGAATGAATTAGGGCATCTGAAATGAGTCTATGGCCATGATACCACCATGGAAGAGTATTTTGTCAGTAAACTAATGAACCAGAAGGGAAGAAAACCCATGGGGAAAACCTGCTTGAACTTCCCACAGCTCAGAAGGCAAGCCAGCATATGCATGTCAAGAGGGCAGCTCAAATCCTTCAGAAACACATCAACTCCTCATCCTAATAAAACACAGAGTCTATATGAGAGCAATGCCTTACTGAGTGTTTAGTGAAATTATTCTGCTAAATGATATAAACAAATGTTTTCATAGTTTCAAAAATGTGGGTTTTAATTTGAAAACCTCCTAAAAAAATATGTGCATATATTCCAGTGATTTGGCTTAACTAAAACTGACCACTACTTTCATTGCCCTTGCTTTGCTGGTGTTTATAAAGACTGACTTAGAATCACTTATTTAAAGTGTAGAGGCCTTGGCTGGTGGCTCAGTGGAGAGAGCATCAGCCCGGGATACAGACATCCAGGGTTTGAGCCCTAGTCAGGGCACACAGGAGAAGCGACCATCTGCTTCTCTCTCCCTTCCTCTCTCCCTTCTCTCCCTCTCCTCCTCCCACAACCAGAGGCTCAAATGGTTCAAGCATGGCCCCAGGAGCTGAGGATAGCTCCATTGGAGGGCATCACCCTCAGGTACTAAGGATAGCTTGGTTGATTCAAGCATCAACCCCAGAGAGGGGTTGCCATGTGGATCCTACTCAGGGCGCATGTGGAAGTCTGCCTCACTATCTCCCCTCCTCTCATCTAAAAATAAATAAACAAACAAATACATAAATAGAGTTTAGAGAGCTGATGAATATGAACATTAGCATTCTGAAAGAGTGAAGACCAAATGACAACTTATAACATTGTAGGAAGAAATGTTAAACACAAGTCAGATGAAGAGTCATTGCATGATACCTAAGAGTACAAGCTGTAAACCAGGAATATGTCCTTGAATTATTAAAATGACAAAACAATACTGAGTAAATATATAGTACAACTTCATTTCTATGTTAAAAACAAAACTACAGAATTGCATATAACAATTATGATACATTTAATCATGTTTTTAAGGATAATGCATTCTTATACATAACATGTATATTCATATATATATATATATACACACACTTATGCATGTTTACATAGTAGAGATGTAAATATTGGTTTGAATGGATGTTTCAGGCCAACATTTAATAGATAGGGGTGAGGGAGTAATTTATCAGCTCTTTATAGAATTTTATTTAATTTTAATATGTAATAAGTATGCATTACTTTTCCTTAAAAGTATAAATAAAAATGTCCCTGTGCAGTTGGCTCAGTGGTAGAGCACTGGCCTGGCATCTGGAAGTCCCAGGTTCAATTCCTGGTTAGGGAACACAGGAGAAGCAACCATCTGCTTCTCCACCCTTCCCTCTCTCCCTTCTCTCTTCCCCTCCTGCAACCCTGACTCCATTGGAGTGAGTTGGCCTGGGCACTGAGGATGGCTCCATGGCCTCACCTCAGGCACTAAAATGGCTCTGGTTGCAACAGAGCAATGGCTCAGACGGGCAGAGCATCGCCCCCTAGTGGGCAGGCCGGGTGGATCCAGGTCGGGCACATGCGGTAGTCAGTCTCTCTGCCTCCCTGATTCTCACTTAAGAAAAATACAAACAAAAAAGGTATAAATAAAAATAACTTTGAATAAATGGGTCATTTTAAGCAAGCTGCTTATCACATGAAGAATTCATAATAATCCTGTTGGATGACTATTTTAAATAATTAAAACACTCAATAAAGTTTAACCTGCACACTAATGTCTTCATAATCCAAAAACAAAAACAAACAAAAAAACAAACAAAAAAAAAAAACCCCAGCTCTAAGTGGAAAACAGAAAAAAAAAACAGTACAGAAAGAAAAAGAGAAACTGTAGAGCTGCACCTGATATTCAATTTTGGATTAGAAAATGACTATTTAAAGAAATAAAGTCAGTAAAATCAGATCTGTTGTTTTGTAAGCCTGCCACTAAGGATTTTGAAAAATTTCATTCTGATCAAGTTTGAGATGGTTGTTTTACTAGTGAGTCACTGCTTAGTAACTCTACAGCATTCAATATCCAATTAAGTCGATTCAATTTTGATCTTTCAACCAGGTAAATGCCCAACACAGCACATTATACTTCTCCATGTAAATTGCGTGCAACAATTTCTATTCAAATAATGTTGACTTTCATTTAAGTACTGTTGGCATACAATTATATTAGTCATATTAATTTCAGGTGTACAGTAGAGTGGTTTGACCTTTTGTACCTTACAATGTGATCAGCCCTAGTAATTTTAGTAAATGTCTGTTTTAAGTATGTCTAGCACAACACACACAGTTATATATCCATATCCTTCAACAAGATCCAAACACATCTCCATTGAGCATGTTGTTGAGATTATAAAAGACATACTCTACTCTTTGGAGTGACGAATACCTACAAGTTTTACCACACCTGAATGGTTGCTTCATCACTAAACTGGACCTCAGACCTTCTTCTGAAACCTAGGATGGAAAGCGTTCTACAATGACCATGTTGCTGAGTCTCTAGGCCCAGCAATCCAGACAAACTGAAAATGGGATCTATATTTTAGGTAGTAAAATGATAAGCTGAGGACAAAACTAGGATCTTGACTATTTGTATCATTTATTCTCTCAATTTACAAAGTCTAGACCCATTACATTTCCTAAAGATATTCATCAATATTTGATTATTACTGAACATTTTCATTTTAAAAAATTTTGTGGCCTGACCTGTGGTGGCGCAGTGGATAAAGTGTCGACCTGGAATGCTGAGGTTGCCGGTTCAAAACCCTGGGCTTGCCTGGTCAAGGCACATATGGGAGTTGATGCTTCCTGCTCCTCCCCCAGTTCTCTCTCTCTCTCTCTCTCTCTCTCTCTCTCCAATAAAAATGGATAAATAAAATCTTTAAAAAATTTTTTTGTATTTAATTTATTGGGGTGACATAGGAAAATAAAACGATATGTTTCAAGTATGCAATTCTCTAATTTATCATGTGTACATTGCATTGTGTGTTCACCACCCCAAGTCATCTCCATCCATCTCTGGCTATCTCTCCTCTATACCAGTAAACACTTTTAGATAAATGTTGATTTCTTATTTAGAGTCCATTCAACAAGTATGCCAAGGTTCTGGATATTAAAACTGAAAGACAATCTGACAATTACAATGTTTGACATCAAGATTTACTAAATATCAAGGCTGCAAAGTATCATAAAGCATATTATGTAAATTCTTCTATACTGGATGTTTCTGATAGGAGAATAAAGAAATTAAATTTCTAAGTTTCCATTTTAAATTTGTGAGATGTTTTACCTTACCAGAGATAAATAGATATGATTTAGGACATTTTATAAATAATTTGAGAGCAACCAAAGTAGGACAAAGCTCAAAGTAGATGTGAAAATTTTTGATCTTCCCAAAAGTTCATTATAAACAAAGGAATCATCTAACATGTCAATGTATAGAGTTAAACACATTTTTAGATTGGAATAATACCAATTCATTCTTTGATATAAAGTATACATTATTTTTAAACTATAAAAACACTGTTTTAAAAGGCCAATTTATTTACTTACGTACTAAACTTAAAAGAAAGATACAGGCCCTGGCCGGTTGGCTCAATGGTAGAGCGTCTACCTGGCGTGCGGAAGTCCCAGGTTTGATTCCCGGCCAGGGCACACAGGAAAAGCGCCCATCTGCTTCTCCACCCCTCCCCCTCTCCTTCCTCTCTGTCTCTCTCTTCCCCTACCGCAGCCAAGGCTCCATTGGAGCAAAATTGGCCCGAGCACTGGGGATGGCTCTGTGGCCTCTGCCTCAGGCACTAGAGTGGCTCTGGTAGCAACAGAGCGACGCCCTAGATGGGCAGAGCATTGCCCCCAGATGAGCAGAGCATCGCCCCCTGGTGGGCATGCCGGGTGGATCCCGGTCAGGCGCATGCGGGAGTCTGTCTGACTGCCTCCCCGTTTCCAGCTTCAGAAAAAAAAAGAAAAAAGAAAAAAGAAAGATACAATTTTAGATAAATTATGTATAAATTTGCTACATTTTAAGAAATGTTACTGAAAATGTGTATGTATGTGTGAAGACTCATTCCTTTATCCACCTGACTGCTTGTCATTTCTTTTATACGAATGCAAAATGCACAGCTACCAGAATTCTTACATGGTGTGAGTCACTGTGATTTCTAGGTTCAGAACACTTTTTAAAAAAATCTCCAAATAATTCCAAATGTTCGGAATATTCATGCTGGCCATAAAAGTACCTATGTTAATTTAAGCCTTGACAATCATTAAACCAGGAATTCACTTAAGAATGGGCCATCACATCCTGCTTCTTTTCCATTTTTTTCTCAGCATCTAGATGCTTTTTTGTTATATAGCTATCCTTCAAATAAATTTCTCTAGATTATCTCAAATTCCATATGAGTATATGTCTGTTTATATGTGTGTATTGCAATGCAATGTATGTGTGTGTGAATATATGGTAAGCTAAAGAGGAAAAATAGAATTAATATTAGCTAACTGCAAGTTTTCGACCAAGTTCTCTTACATTTCCTAGTCAACCATTCTTAAAAATGCCACTTTGGCATTCATCTTCTATTTCAGGTTAAAAGGGAGAAAAGCTTATGCTTTTTATTTGCTTCTTGTAGATAATTAAAATTTTATTATTCACACTAGCACGCTACTGCTGCTTTGGCTGATCCTTTAAACATCTGGCCTACTGTTTAAAATGTGTGGAGCGCACTGATGTCAACCTGTCCTGATAATCAGAGGACCTTCAGTGAAGTGCCTGCAAAGCAGCAAATGAAAAATGAGAGAAGGCGGTACGGGTTTGCCAAAGAATCCGTTCATAGTCTGATTCTCAAAAGCAATTAGAATCACTTCTTTTGGCCTTGGAATTAATGAATTTTCATTAAAATTTAAATTTCAAATGATTCCAAGGATATCAAACTTGAGAAGTTGAGCTGATTGTCTACATAATAAATCACACCACAGGAACATGTCAAAAAGACTAATGCAAGTTCTTTGCCATCCAAAGTTGTGTTCCTCCTTGTCAGAGCTTTGTGAATGTATATAATTGCTTTCTTTTTCACGAAGAAGCTATAGCCAAAGACCCACTGTTATTAAACTCTATTTCTCTGTGTCCAGAATTTGTCAAATTATAATTCCAGGAGGCCGTCACTAAAACTGGGTTCTAGTCTATTAAAAAAAAAAAAAAGAAAGCTTGCTCTTATAATTGAATGTGATGTGAATTAAAAGAATTTGCAACAGTTACTTCTTCACATTAAGCCAATTTGCTTACATGAGGAAATAAAATTTAGTGTAATATTCTAATATCAAGGTCTGTTAATGTTTGAAAGTAACATTTAACTTGGTAACACAATTTCATTTCTTGAGAGAAAACTAAACACTGTGTGTGTGTGTGTGTGTGTGTGTGTGTGTGTGTCTGTGCACTGGCTTAAAGTAAGGACTGTATTACATACTATCCAAAAGTATAACCATGAAAAGAAAAAACAATTCTTTGGGCACAGAAATCAACATGGGTGTTTTTAAATGGTAATAAAATTGAGCAATGAGATAGATTGGCAGTAAAAGAATACTTGTATAAAAATGGTCTAGTGTGAAAGTTGAACAATTTATTCTTAGATTAAAGCACTGCAATGGAAGACACGGCATTTATCCTCCCTGTACGCTCATCTAAAAATCAGACAAATGAAGGGAAGACAAGAAAATGTAGATACCTGTACAATTCAAAGCCATATATTTAAATGTAATTGATCAAAAAAGAAAAAAAAAAGAGAAAGAACTCACAGAGCAGGAGAAGAGCGTGGAGACTGCTGGGATGAGGATGGCAGTGGGGGCAGGGCAGGGGGCTCTGAGGGGATAAATGGTGATGGAAGGGGATGACTGGGGGGGGGGGCGGACACACAGTACAATGTACCAAAGATGTGTGTGGAATTGCGTGCTTGAAACCTGTAAGATGTTGTCAACCAGTGTCATTCCAATAAATTGAATGAGAAAAGAAGACACGACAAACTCTAGGTTGCATTTTGTTCGCAGACTTTTACTCACCCTTACAAAAAATTATTTTGTATAACAATTGTCATGGTATGTTTTTTTTTCCCCTCTGCAACGGAGTGAATTCTCTCTCTCTTTTTAAAAACACTACAGTCTAAAGAAGAATTTCCCCACACATGGCCTATGCATATCGAGCATCCACGAAGGGATCCCTTTAATTCCCACTCTAATGTTTCCTTGCTATGGTCCCTTTACGTGGATTTTGAATCAGACTAATAGAAATAGCATCAAAGCTTTATTCTGATTGTTCACTAGTTGTTTCATGCATCTACACTTGGTACAGAATTCTGAACCCAGGAAATAACCACTGTAAAAAATTTCCCCCAACAATCCATCTTTTCCAACCTAGCATTTCTATAGAACTTCCATCATTGGGGGTACAGGAGTATAAATACATATATCACAATAAGTCAGAACAGAAGATGGTGACTTAGGATATGTTCGGAGACTGGGAGGGGCATCGGTGGCCCAAAGGGGCCATCAAACTGTTGTAATGGCCACTTGACTTGCCATGTGCAGTGCTGATTATGTCAGCCCACAGGCAGCTTCATATGTATTGCTCTTTCCTCCACTACTTCAGGCTTTTCTGCCACCTGCCTAGCTCTCATGTACATATCGGTTCGCAGCACCTGCGTCACATGTGGACACACTAAACGGATTTTGTTCCACTGACACCGCATGCCTACGCTCGCTTCATGCACTCTTTCACAACTCAGAGCTGGCCTGCAGCTGCAGAAATACTCCGACTTCTGTAGCTGAGAGCAGGCTCTTCTTATCTCTCCTCTCATTGTGCATACATATCACTGAGTCCCCTCTATATCTGGGTGCTCAAAACACACCCAACGATAACAAATATACCGTATTTCTCCATGTATAAGATGCACTTTAATTTTGGGGCCCAAGATTTGAAAAAAAATATATTACATAAAGTTATTGCATTCAAGTTTTATTCATCATAAAATGCATACAACTCCTCATCCACGTGACAAACCGGGAAATGCAAGTAAAATAATCTACAACCACTTTATAAGAAGCACCTAGTTTTTACACCCCAAATTTTTTGGAAAGGGGTGCGTCTTATACATGGGGAAATATGGTATTTATGGAATAAATACATTAGCTTATGGTATGATCATAGGAATCACTTTTGTGAGCACAAGGTAATGCTAACCTCTACTTTTTAGTTTTATTTTTCAATTACAGTCGACATTCAATATTATTTGTATTAGTTTCAGATGTACGGCATTGTGGTTAGACAATCATATACTTTATAAAATGTCTCCCAAGATATTTCCAGTACTCATCTGGCATCATACATAGTTATTACAATATTGTTGACTCTATTCCCTGTTTTACAGTAATCTTTTATTTATTTATCAATAATACATCCACAGGAATGGTGGATGGTAAGCAACATAACTTTTAGAACGTTAGAGTTTAAGAAAAAAGTCAATGACAGAAGGGCAGTTCCGGAGCTTACGCGAATTGCCTATTGGGGAATTTGGGGTACACAGTTCTCTAATATATTGTTTCATACTTAGTAAGATGACCAAATATAACCCATGAATTGGCATGTTTTTTGGAGTCTGCTACTTACAATAATCAATCTTAGCGTGCTTTTCTTATTGAAAAGATGTAAAAAACAAACAAACAAAAAGAAGACTGACTAAATCTAAAATCGAAACACTACCCATGATGTGTATAATTGACAGGGGAAGCTCAGCATAAACTTGAATAGTTAAATTAAACTCCGTATCTAATGGTAAAGTCATCATTAGCTTAAATATTGTTTCAGAGTAGCCGCGGCAAGGGTGGGTCGGGGGTGGGGATGAAGGAGATTTTGCTTGGAGCAACAGACACGCAATGCAGTGTGCAGATGATGTTTTATTGTGGCACACCTGGACCTGTATTCCAATAAATTCAGTTAACAAAAAATATAGATTAACCACTGTAATATGGACATGAAAGGAGACTGGGTCAGACTGGGCAGGGTGGGGAGAGAGTTACAATTTTACTGCTCCCAACTTGGGACACAGCGACCTGACAATTGGACACAATATTGATAAACAGTGCTCTGCAGAGTGATTTTAATCATTTGGCTCTTCTTTTTCTTGTTTTTTCCTTTTCCAAATAAGAGGAGATATACAGACTCTCACATGCACCCTGACTGGGATCCACCCACAACCCACATCTGGGGCTGATGCTTTGCCTGTCTGAGGCCCTGCTCGTAACCGAGCTATTTTTAGCACCTGAGGCGGAGGCTCCACCAAGCCATCCTCAGCTGCTGGGGCAACATGTTCAAACCAATCGAGCCATGGCTGCAGAAGGGGAAGAGAGAGTGAGAGAGAAAGAGAAGAAGAAGAAGGAGGAGGAGGAGGAGGAGGAGGAGGAGGAGGAGGAGGAGAAGGAGAAGGAGAAGAAGAAAGAAGAAAGAAGAAGAAGAAACGAGGAGGAGGAGGAGGAGGAGGAGGAGGAGGAGGAGGAGGAGGAGGAGGAAGAGAAGTAGAAGAAGGTCGCTTCTCCTGTATGCCCTGACCTGGAATGGAACCTGGGACGTCCACACACCAGGCCGATGCTCTACCACTGAGTAACATTCTTTAATAGAGTTATGACTCAATATTTATCATATGTCATGAAGTAACTGGGACAGAGTATCTTAAATTTTAGAAGTTGGGTGGACATTATTATGGTTTGTGGTGACATCAGATCTTATATTTAAAATCTGTATTTATTTAATTTTAATATAGCTTAAAAAAAAGAAGTGTTCCATATTCTTTGTTTTTGTCACATACATGGTCAGGTAGTGCTGAGCAATGAATGAATACAACAACCAAAGCAATATAGTTGTATGCAACGCATTTCTAAAAGTAGCAGAGAAAGTTCTACAACTATCCAACCAGATTTTACTTATGTTATATATGGGTTTTGAATTCTTTGCTGTATGTATTGAATCTCTTTTTCATTTGAAACAGAAAAAAAATTCCAACAAACCATGGTGTAGTGGGTTAATGACTGCATACAATTTCATTCATTAAATTTTATTTCATTTGACTAGCCTTTAACTCCTATAGACCATCTGTTACAATACGGTTGACTCATTAGGGTACATTTTGTCTGTGTTCAGCAGAGCTATGAATTTTTCACCGCAACTTAAATTTAGGACCTCTAAAAACCGTTCCTCTGAATTTGGCATCAGATGGGATGGCTTTAATAAGCATAAAAGCATTAATTACCTGGATTTCATAAATTAAACCATCAGTACAATGTTACTGCATTGTTACTCTAGGAAGGCAATATGTCAAGATGGGCGAAAAATACATAAGCAAGTATGCTAATTAGGAACTACGTGTTTAGTGTATCAGTCAGCAGCAGGACAGCAGGTGACCACAAGGGATACAGACAAGCCAGGCATAGGGAAGACTAGAAAACAGACCCAAAGTCAAATGTGGGACCAGTGATCTAATGGGTGTGCTGTGGGACAGAATTTGTTTCATGAATGCAATTATGATTATCTAGGTCAATCAGATGTCTGGGAACCAGAGAGCCCGCAGAATCACTGAATAAAATGAAGCCTACAGTTTATCAGAAGGCTATGCAGTGAGGTCAGCAGGTTAGTGTACCATTCAGTTCATCAGGGACTTGCCAAACAGAATTCAGGGTATCACAAGTATTATTGCGCCTCTGTGAAACCTTCATAGAAACGGCGAATTCTAAACTCCCTATAGTGTTTAACCATGTAACACTAAGCGTTAAGGACTTGGGCTGCCTTGAGCTCACGTGGTGAACAAATAAATTACTGCAGCCCGAAAAGTAAATCTCTGTCATTTGTATCACACTTCCTAAGAATATCACTCGGTAACCTTGAAGACTGTAAAAATCCGATATGAGAAGGCAAATATATTACCTGCTCTTTTTATTTTCTGTTTCCATTTTCTCTTCAATGATAAGTATGAAGAGAAATATTTCAAGTTAGAAAGGTAATCCAAAACTTGTTTGTGGTTGCTGTAACGCTAATTTCTCCATTCTCTTGGCATTTACTAGAATTATTTAAATTTCACAGCACACTCTAAGAAATCAACGAGACAAATCACATTGTAAGTAAATTATATTACCGTGGGCTTGTCCACTATTGGTGCAATTGGCTTTATTTGTCTTGCTTGTTACTAAATACGTTATGGACAACTTGGTATTCTATTTTCCCTCCATTTGATTTTTATAAATTACTCTGCATTTTATGGGGTTGAGTTCTGATATATGTGACGTGCTATGCAATATTAAAAACTCCTTGTACTTGAATGATATATTTTCTTATTACTTTAAATTCAATCAGTTAATGTATTTCCACAATACTTCAACATTCTGCTCTCTCATCTGAGATCTTGAAATCGGTATTCCATATAGCAGTATCTCATATAGATTAGTTTCTTCTTTCCGGGGGAAATGGTCTAGTGAATATGAATTTTTGTCTTTTACTTTTTAATAATGCCTTCTAATTAAAAAAGAATATGTTTCAGTGAAGAATTTGCAAAACCCAGAGGGAACCGTATTCATTGTGATCTTTCTTGACGAATAATTTCCTTGAGTGTTATTTCAAGTAAAGTTCTAGGTAATTCTTTATTTCTTACTCATTTTTTCTAAGTTATTATTTTAAATATACTTAATCACTATAAAATAGTCTAGGATATGGTCACTAATTACCACATATGCATTATGAAAATTTGGCTCAGGACAAGCTATCTCCTGATGAAGTCTCCCAGTGTGCTTGATACTATGGTAACTGCTTCCTAGAAAACGAAGAGCCATTAGCCATTTTTTGAAAATGTTATGTAGCCTGGAGAAAGAATCTCTCTGGATTTATTTTCTATTCTTAGCTTTTTCTTTTCCTTTAACATGTAGATTTATCACCTTATAACTTTGCGATACTTTAGTTTTTAGTCTTTATATAATTATCAATAATTCCAAAACAATAGTCTTTGAAGTTGGCGGGGCTACTATTATTGATGTTGCTTGCAAAAAAAAGGTTCAGAATTAGCCCAAGATCAACCAGCAAATAAATGACACAGTTGGGACTTAATTTGATGGTGATGACAGAAGATCGCAAGGCCAGTCTTCTAAACTCATAGGTTACAAAAATGTACTTGTGATTTTACTTAGTATTTCCTAAACAAAGATCTGAGATGGACAGACATTTCTGAAGGAAGAATAAAAAAATAACAACCCTCTAACCTCCTTTCTCTAGTACTTCTGACTCTGAGATGTAGATTGTTTTCTTTCTTAATTGGCAAAGTGCTACAGAGGTTTTTGGTCCCTCAGTGAAAGTTACTTAGGAAGAGGCATTAATCCTTTTGGCTCACTAGGGTATCATTTGGCAAATCACTCTATGTAAGCAATAAATCCCAGAGTTGTAAGATGCACTGAGACATTTGCTAGGCTTATCCTTTTGTCTTCAGATAAATTAGGAAGCTTTTCATTCAATAACAAGCCTATACATGTTTTAATGTTATAAACATTATGACTACAAAATCGTGGATGAACTAACAGTATTTCACAATTCCGTCTTTTTGAAAGTTTGCCAAAGCATATATGGCATGTACTTATATTTTGAAATTTGGCTGAAATTCCTGAAGGACTACAAAGGAAACTCAACCATCCAGCAGGTTCGATTAGTTAATCTCACTCAACACTCCTAAAAGTTTGCAGATAATGATCATCAAAAGTGCTATAAAGATTTAACAAAGATACTTTATTTTATAACTTATAACAGAATGTAATAGGTTGTGAAAATTTATGCTAATTGAAGTGAACTAATATGTTGAGTTCATATATGTATAAAATGTGATTGACATATATTTTCCCATCGCCAAAGAAAGAGTTTTAGCAGGGGTCCCCAAACTTTTTACACAGGGGGCCAGTTCACTGTCCCTTAGACCATTGGAGAGCCAGACTATAAAAAAACTATGAATAAATCCGTATGCACACTGTACATATCTTATTTTAAAGTAAAAAAACAAAACGGGAACAAATACAATATTTAAAATAAAGAACACGTAAATTTAAATCAACAAACTGACCAGTATTTCAATGGGAACTATGCTCCTCTCACTGACCACCAATGAAAGAGGTGCCCCTTCCGGAAGTGCAGTGGGGGCTGGATAAATGGCCTCAGGGGGCCACATGCGGCCTGCGGGCTGTAGTTTGGGGACCCCTGAGTTATAGCATTGACTAAAAGACTCAATTCCAACTATTGATTGGCATAATTATTACCTGATCTTATACAACAAAGTTACAAAATATGAGAACAATTTATAACTATTTTGGGGAATTAATTGCTCCATAATAGACAAAGGAAATTTTAAGATAAAAGCGTATAGAATAAGTAACTATTTTTTTTCCCTCAAACACAGGAACACAGGGGGTCCTCAGGTTACAACTCAGTTCCATTCCTACGACAATGACATAACCT
Source organism: Saccopteryx bilineata (assembly GCF_036850765.1). NCBI lineage: Eukaryota > Metazoa > Chordata > Mammalia > Chiroptera > Emballonuridae > Saccopteryx > Saccopteryx bilineata. The sequence goes on along the minus strand of NC_089502.1, from coordinate 119,865,356 downwards.
GAATTTTGGTGTAAGTTGAAGCACACCTTAGCCTAAATCATTTACCTATCCTAACACAGCTATAAAACCATAATCTAGAACATAAGAACACAACTAAGCTGCAGAAAAAGAATACTACAATTATTTTGCAATGCACAGCCCCCAACTAGTTTGCCCATATAGTCCGGAAGCACGATGCTAATGGCATAAGGCGAAACACTGAAACACTCACATCTCAATTTTAAGTTTTTATAGGAGTGAGCATTGTAAACTCAAAACGTTGTATATTGAGATTGTCATAACCCGAGGACCCCCTGTAGAAAAGCACATGAAATATTCTCAAATTTTCCTTTTTATAAATCAGATAAAATTATTTAATCCATCATACAAAATCCATATCCTTTAAAGAGCTGCAGATCTGAACAACAGCCATGAAAATGCTATATTACTTTATGATGCTATTTATCTATTCATACACATGTCCTTCCTGCCTCTCCAATGTAATTTTAAAATCAATAAAGATTAGGTCCAAGCCCTCTGCATTTCTCAGCATCGCATACATTGGAACATGCAATATAGTATATTCTCAAAAAAAAAGTGCGATAATTAAGAAATCATATTCCTTACCAAAAGTATAAATAAAAAAGGATATCAGTGGAATATCTTAAAAAGAGAATGATTACTGGTATTCCCTTTAAGTCAGAGGGTCAGCAATACAGCATGAGGGGCAACCCCCCTGCCACCTGTTTGTATGGTACACAAACTAAGAGTGGTCTTTACATTTGAAGTGGTTGTCAAAAAATCAAAACAGTACTTTGTGACATGCGAACATTATATGGAAGTTGAATGTCAGTGTCCATCAATAAAGTTGGATAGGAACAAAACTCATGTATTGTCTTTGTCTGCTTCGATACTACAGTAGCACAGATGAACAGCTGCAGTGGAGACGAGATGCCCTACAAGGTATGAAATACATACTATCTGGTTCGTTATCAAAAAGTCTTGACTCCGGCTTTAGAAGAAAGCACACACGAGGACATAAGAACAAAGAGAGCAATAGATTCCAGTTGGACTCCCAAGAATTCAGTCATGGAAAATAAAGGGGAAAAACACAAGATGGGGGAAAGGTAAGTGGAAAGGCTTTGGAAATTAGGGCAGGGAATTCATAGGTATATCCTTATGTTGTTCTCAAATTACAGAAAGGGGAAATTCTTGTTTTCAGAAAACTTCTGAATAGACAGGAGAAGGAAAAAGGAGTGAAGAAAGAAGGAGAGTAAGAGGATAAAACTGCTCAAAGAAAGCTCTAATATTGGCAACGGAGAAGTTAATATTACTTCAATGTTCTGGCCCATTTCTTTTAACTCTAAGCACGAGTAAGTTTTAATTATAAGTAAACATTTACTCTCCCTCATTCTAAAAAACAGAGAGAGAGAGAGAGAGAGAGAGAGAGAGAGAGAGACCCTGTACAAAATTAAACATAAATTTTAAACTAAAAATCATTCTTCTATATAGAATATTTCATGGCAGAAACCACCTGAGCCTGAGGGTACTTATAGAATTTCTACAATAATAACAAAATAAAAATTGTCACAACTTACACACACATACACACACACACATTTTCATGCTGCCACTAAAATTATCCCTGTAAACAAATCAAATAACTTCAGGGGTGGGTGGGTAAACAAAACATGCAAAATCCTTATTTTTTGGCAAAAGCTTATTTATTGTGAAGTGTTACCACTTGTCCAAAACAATTCAAATTGTGACAAGGACTTTCTTGTGAAACTATTGTGCGTCGTCTGAGTTCCTCTAGGTATTTAATTCTCCACCCAGAGCTTTCCTATCCCTCTAGTGAGTGTACTATTTCAACAGAAAAGAAAACATGTGTCCTTTGGGGTTCTCCATTGAATTTCTCAATTATCCCAAGGAAATAACGTTTGCCCAGTATTCCCGGCTTCCGTTCAATGTATCGTTATTTAGCACTCGCTATATGCGAGGCACTGTGCTAGGTGCTATGGAGGATACAAAGGAATGGTAAGTGATGGGCCTCCCGAGGATCATAACCTGGGCAGGAAGACAGGCACGTGTACAAGGAACTATGATTCAAAGCAGACGGAGAGGAATGCTTCAATAGAGCTAGACAGGGGAGACAGAGAGCACCTCTGCAGGGAAATCTCAGATAGCTTCACGGAATTTAGGGCTTGGGCCATCAAGGGAACATAAGACTTCCTTAAGCACAGAACATTCTCAGATGACATATTACATTACAGGAGCATGAAAGAGTAGGTGTTATCTGCCTCGCTTCCAGATACATAAACCGTGCAAGGGGCCCCAGGACCTGCGGTTTTATAACCTCCCTAGCTTCTGCTGCAGAAGTTCTACAAACTGTACTTAAGACCAATACAGAGTAATCGTTTCCAAAAAGAAGTAGGAAAGAACAGTTATAAGGCAGAGTGTGAACACCATTGGTTTTATGATAGTCAAGTGAAAAAGCACGCGGGAGGTTGTGTGCTGAGCAGGGCGGCGAAGGGGCAGTGCAATCAGCAGTGTGAGACTGAGTGCCTCACCGTGTCACTTCCAGATATTTAAAACCGGGTTAAATTGATTCCATTTTTTGAAGTTCAATAACTGGAAAAACCAATCTATGCTGTTAGAAGTCATAATGGCACTTCTCCATGAATGTGACAATGAATGACTGGATGGAGACATGACGAGGTCCCTGGGGTATTGTTAAGGTTCTGCTTTTAACCAAAGTGCTGCTTACAAGTGTGTAATCAGTTTGTAAAATCTCATCAAGCTGTATCTTTCCATTATACGTGTCTTTCTGTTGAAGTATACAGCGCTTCAATGAGAAGTTATAAAAATTAGGCTGAGGGTATATATTTCATTTTTTCTAGATCTCGAAATTAGCATCTTAATCTCCTAAAGTTTAACAACAATATTTCTTTCCATTCTCTGATGGCAATACAAATTTATTACAGTGGAACATAATATAGAAATGTGCAAAAATATTTACAAATCATTTGATTTGTATTAATGATTTGATTTGGAGAAAATAAGTTATTGACATTTCCTTGCTAACACTTAAAAGTCGTCAGATTGCGAGTCAACATTATAAATGCTGTTACTTATCATTGCATCCTGCTCTGCCTCCTTACAGTGAAACTTGAAAGACCTGTCTATAACTTTTGTATCTATTTCCCACTTCAGATTAACTGCTCCCTTGGCCTTCTAACCCCACCATTCCCGAGACTACTCTTGTTCACGTTACTAAAAACTATATGTTGTAAAATCCAATAATTGCTTTTTTTTTCCCTTGGGGGTGGGATTATTGTTTTTAATTTTTATTTATTTATTTATTATTTTTTTTTATTTATTCATTTTAGACAGGAGAGGGAGAGACGGAGAGAGAGGAGAGACAGAGAGAGAGAAGGGGGGAGGAGCTGGAAGCATCAACTCCCATATGTGCCTTGACCAGGCAAGCCCAGGGTTTCGAACCGGCAACCTCAGCATTTCCAGGTCGACGCTTTATCCACTGAGCCACCACAGGTCAGGCTTTAATTTTTATTTTTTAAATTATAGTTTACATTTAATATTGTTTTGTATTAGCTTCATGTGTACGGCACAGTGGTTAGACAATCATATACTTCACACAGTGGTCCCCCTGGTATTTCCAGTACCCACCTGGCACCATACAGAGTTATCGCACTTTGACCGACTGCATTCCCCATGCTGTACTCGACACTCCCGTGACTATTCCATAACTACCAGTCTGTATGTCTCCTTTATCAGCCAGCTCAACAGCCTCCCTCCCCTCTAGCAACCATCAGTCTGTTCTCTGTATCTACGAGTCTGTTTCTGTTTTGTTTGTTCATTTATATTATTCTTTAGATTCCACATATGAGCAAAGTCATATGGTTTGTGAGCCCCTCATAACATTTTATGCTGTTAGTCACTCTCTCTTCCCCTAACACTTCTTGTGTCTTTCATGTTATCACACTCCCCTGATACACATAATCCTCAGTATTCTATATTGGATGCTCCTCTTCTGTTCCATTTCTGAATACTTGAGTGCCTCAGGGCTCAGTTCTAAGATGATTTTCTTTTTTACCTATACACTTATTCTTTGAGATCTCCGGATCCATGGCATTAGATAGCTCTTTAATATATATCTCCAGTCCCAAGCTCTCCCCCGAAAATCAAATTCATATCCAGTAGCTCATTCAACATCGATTCTAGGGTTTCTAATAAACATCCCCAAATTAATGTGTCCAAATTAAAATTCTTGATAATTGTTTTTCCAAATCTGCTCCTGCTCAATTACTGCCCACTCAGTAAATGTCATTCCCATCACCACAACTGTTCAGGTTAAGCATCTGAGGGTTATCCTTCATTTCCCTCTTTCTCTCCAATCGAGCACTGCTGACTTCAAATCTGAAATCTGCCACTTTAACCTCTCCACTATGACTATCCTTGTCCAAGCCGCCATTCTCTCTATCGTGGACTACTTAATTTAATGACCAGTCTTTTCATGGCAGTTTTAAATTTTTTAAAATTAAATTTATTGGAATATAGATTCAGGTGGGTAGCTCAACAAAACATCTGCACACTGCATCATGTACCCATTGCCTCATGCAACGTCTCTTTTGTCTCCATTTCCCCTTCCTTTGCCCTCTTTCACCTTCCCCCTTTCTGTCTGTCTGTGACCAAACTGCTGTCTGTGCCTGTGTTTTAGATAGATGTATAGATGGATGGATGGATGGATGGATGGATGGATGGATGGATGGATGGGTAGGTAGATAGATAGGTAGGTAGGTAGATAGATAGATAACACACATATATAGATAGATAATATATAGATAGATAACATATAGATAATAGATAATAGATATAATGTGTGTGTGTGTATATATCGATATATATGTATGCATATGTGTGTGTGTGTGTTGTGTGTGTGTATGGCTTAATCCCTTCACCTCTGACAGCTGTCATTCTCATCCCTTGAATTCTATTTTCTATAAACCAAAGTGATGTCCACATTCTTCCATCTCTTGATGTCACCATTACAATAAAATCTAGACAATTTACCACGGCTAACGAGGCTCAATGGGAGGAGGCCATGGCATATTTCGCACGCACTGTGGTTCAGCCGCTGTGGCTGTTCATTATTGCTATTGTTCCGTGAGTATGCCACCTCATCCTCCCCCAGCACACTTGACACTAGTGTTCTCCCTACTCAGCATGCTGTTCCTTTTCATAGCCACATACCTGACCCCTTCCTGTCATTCACATCTCATTTTAAATGATACTTTGAAAATATTTCCTTGCCAATCCACATCCAAGTAGTCACCCAGTCACCAACAATGATTTTACCCTATTTTCAAGTCTTTGTATTTGTCAAGTTTATTGATTTATTTTTTGGTTAGCTATCTCTCACAGGAGAATATAATCTCCATGACAGTACAAATGTTACCTTGATTTTTAAGTGCTGTACACCCAGTGCCCCAAATAATGTGTCCTGCAATCCATATTGGATTTTGAATTCTAATTCTTTTAACAACTGTTCTGGTATAATGAATTAAAAATTACAAGGTTGAAGGATAAAGAATATTTTCCATTTGAAATTGTTTACCTAATTCACAGTAGCCAAGACTTGTCAGTGGCTAAAGAGGCCACCACAAACTGGAGAATTCTAAGCTCATTACGTAAGGGATCCACATTATTGACTGGCTATCACTCTTATTTTTAAAAATATGACTCAGATCTAGCAAGATGAGCAATGCCCAGTGCCAAGTATAAGTTCTTTTATTTTTTATTTTTAGCAATAGACAGAGAAAGAGAGACAGGCAAGGATAGACAGACAAAGAGAGAGAAATAAGAAGCATCAACTGTTTTTGGCACCTTAGTTGTTCATTGATTGTTTTCTCATATGTGCCTTGACTGGGGGGCTACAGCAGAGCAAGTGACCCTTTGCTCAAGCTAGCAACCATAGGCTTAAGCCCGTGATCTTGGGCTTCAAGGCAGTGACATTTGGGCTCAAGCTGGCGACCATGGGGTCATGTCTATGGTCCCACACTCAAACCAGTGACCCCGTGTTCAAGCTGACAACCTTGAAGTTTCGAACCTGAGTCTCTGACTCCCAGTCTAGTGCTCTATCTACTGCACCACCGCCTGGTCAGGCCAAGTATAACTTCTGTTTGGCTAATAATGAACTCATTTTTCCTTATAGTCTTATGGAATTATAGGGTTGCAACAACAAGGAGACCTCTTTCTGTAGTTACAGCATTGCTATAATTACAGATAAATGTTTGTCAGCATTTCCATAACAAGAACTTAACTCAGCTCTTAAATATCCATTAGCCTAATATATGGCTTATAATATCTTAGCTTAACTGCCTATTAAGAACAGTTAATTAAGACTGGATTGAGATTTTTATAAAATTATGTAAATATCCAGAAGAAACCAGCCCTTCCAGTATGTGCATTTCTGTAAGAATTACAGTGCAAGTTTCTTTCTGATACTTGAAATTCCCACTTATATGCATAATTTTTAAAACTTGACCTGTTTCTGTTTTATTTGCTAGTTTATTCTGTTCACTAGATTCCACATATGAGTGAGATCATATGGTATTTGTCTTTCTCTGACTGGTCTTTTTCACTTAGCATAAGGGCTGGGCGGAAAAGGTGAATGTATTAAGCAAAAAATAAAAACAAGCTCATAGAGACAGACAACAGTATGGTGATTACAGAGGGAAAGGGGGTGGGGCAGGGGGAGGAGGGTAAAGGGATACATGGTGATGGAGGGAGACTTGACTTGGGTGGTGAACACATAATACAACATACAGATGATGTGTTATAGAATTATACACTGGAAACCTATATAATTTTACTGAACCTACATCATCCCAATAAATCTAATACAAATTATAAAAAATAACTTGACCTACAATGTTCTGAAAAATGGTTACTTAGAAGTAAACAGGAGGAACAATGCCTTAACTGGTGTCGTGGTCACTGATGAACTTTTAAGGTTCTTCTTCAATGAAGAACTTGGTCCTTCGGCAGCATTGTTGGCAAACAGTTTTTAGATGTCAGGCCCTTTAAGGAGCTGTCTTAGCGGCAGAGAGTCCCCTTGCCCAGGGTCATGACCCTTTCTGAGGAGGACTGGTTAATGCAGGAGTATAAAGACCCAGCAATCTGAGCCCAACTCAGGACCACTCTAAAAGGCCATTCTAGCTCCAAAACATCCCACATAACTGGCCAACTGTTTGGAAACAGCTCCACGGAAGAACCAAGTGACATCGCAAGCATCCACATAGGCTAGCCACACAGGCTAGGCTCAACTTCAGACTGACCTCAGTTTTGGTGAACGCTCTGTAATCCTACCAAAACATGGCAAGACATGCGATCTTAAAAGAAGGTGTGCCCTTCTTGGGGAAGGCTGTCCTATGGTGCTTTCACATCTGCCTCTTTGGTTATGGTAACACATGCGACATTCTACTCATGTCCCTTTAAAATGCAGCTGTGGGTTCTAAAACTGTCCTAACACGTATCCTGCACGCTGAACTCCATCCTCGAGTCTGCTTCCTAGGGAACTCCACCTGTCATACCTGTCCAGTCGTTCAAAGAAAGCTAGGAGAGCGAGACGATGTTGTACCATTTCTCTTTCTGTTTGGCTGCAAGGAGTTGTGTTTATGGCTCTAGCTTAAGAGTCCATGGAGATATTCACATACATTACCTTCCCTTTGAAATTGTACAGTGCATTGTTTCGATGCTTCAGCAGGTGGTCACTAAGTAGACTCCTACGCCGTCTCCACCAGATCATTCTGCCCTTTCCAAAACAACTCCAGCAGTGCACCACATGGGGAAGTTCTTTATTCTTTGAAATCTAAGAAATGTGCACCAATAGTATTTCCACTCATTTACTTGATGTCTTGCTTCCTGAGCAAAAATGATGTTTTAAACTATAAAACAACCTTTGAGGTTAACATGCACCTCTTCCTTCTTCCTTTTTCCCCAAGTTGCTCATTCTCCCTTATGGAAAATCATTCTTGTTTACAACTAATTCTAAAATCAGCTGCTTTTAGGCTACTTTACTTTTCAAAAATTCTGTAGGACTTGAGGACCCAAGGAAAGAAATGACCCTTTGTGGTCATGTCTCCCTCGCATGCGTGATGAAAGTTTCAAGTATGCTAGATAGCTCCTTATGTGGTGTTTTTCATTTATACCAGCCCTTTATGATAGGAAAAATAAAGGAGCTCTCCAGAGGGAATGGGAGCCAATATCGGATCAAAAGTAAGCTCCATTTTATTCATAAATTCCCAGGGGGCTCGGTAATTTAGTCAGTCTAATATTTATCAAGCACCTATTATTGTGTAAGCTACCACCCTGGATAAAATATACAGAAACCATTGTGTCTATTCGATCTAAAAAAATAATAGGAGGCCTCTTCTGGCTTTTGTAACATTTTTAAAAGTACCGCATAATGTATTTTCTATTATCTTATGAACATAATCTATGGCAGCTTTTAACCAACAACTCTTGAATTTAAACTAAGGTTGCTATTTAATGAATCTGATGACCAGCTGAAACAAACAAAAAACCCCATTTATGTAGATAAAGAAACCCAACAGGGTGGTGGCAGGAGCCCAGAGTTGTCTCATGGGTTGACGTAGGTGACAAAACAAAATAGCAGGGACAGTCCACAAAACAATTCAACACTTGACTGTACTCTTCCAACCATGGTCTTGAGATCCCACATCTCTAATACTTAGGAGACGAGACATTTAAAACCAGCATTTCATTAATAACTCCTGCCTGCCAGTCAGTTCTAGTCTTTACAGTAGACACATTCATGTGCCTGGAAACCTTAACATGTGGAATATACGCATAACTGTTTGTTTATACTGCTTGACAGATTGACAAAACTTTGCTTTTTTCTCTTTACAAGGTTCTCCTTCTACTGTTTCACGAATAGGGCTAAAACCTCCACCATAAATTTTATATATTCTGTATTTCTTTTTGTCTATATAGGCAGTCTCCAGGTTTATGAATGAGTTAGGTTCTGTAGATTTTAAAATGTTTAAGTACTTATATGCACAGAAAGGTAGCAGTAAATACCATGCTAAGACAAACATCTGTGTAAGTTGCATTTAATAGGTAAATGAACTTCTTCCAACTTATGTGCAAATTCAACTTTAGAAAAAATCTACAGAACTTATCTCATTCATAACCCAAGGGATGCCTGTAATTGGATCTTGTCAAGGTACCCTTTTCTACTGTTCAAACTGAAATACAAATACCTCTGAATTTACTTATTTATTTATTTAAAAAAATTTAGGTGAGAGCAGGGGAGTTAGTGAGGCAAACTCCTGCATGCATTTGACCAGGATCTACCCGGCAACCCCATCTGAGGCCAATGCTTGAGTACCAAGCTATTTTTAGCACCTGAGGCTGATGCGCTAAGACCAACTGAACTATCCTCAGTGACCGGGGCTGATGCTCAAACCAATCGAGCCACTGGCTGCAAGAGGGGAAGAGGAAAAGAAGGGGGAAAGGGAAGGGGAAAGAAGCAGATGGTCTCTTCTTCTGAGTTCTATGACCAGGGATTGAACCCGGGATGTCCATATGCTGGGTTGACACTCTATCCATTGAGCCACCAGCCAGGACAATATTTCTGAATTTAAATACTGGAACCCCAAACATTTTTCACACTTACCTAAGGTTATTGAAAAGGCTTTAGATCTTGGTTAAATTAAAAACAAGAAAGATATAGTTCAAAAAGGGAACAATACATAGAATGTTTCTGTGTTTCTGTGTGTGTGTGTGTGTGTGTGTGTGTGTGTGTGTGTGTGTGTAGGGGTGTTGGCATGGCATAAGGACACCCAGCCCAAAGCAGTGTGCAGGCTGTGAAAGCCAACATGTGCTTCTCTCCCGAGGTCATGGGCTTGCACACAGGGATCCATTCCATCCCCTAGAGTACTTGGGTTAGGATGTTCTTTCAAATGTGTCTTAACAAAGAGGGAAGATATTTTTATTAAAATCATTGAACCAAAAAAGATGATTCACACAGACTCTGGCTATGCCAAGAGCAGACCTTCAAATGGCTAAGGCCTGTTTTCAAAAATTATTACTAAGATACTTATTTGAGATTCAAGTTAATAGGCACAAGTGGTATCTGCTTTATAAATAAGATGTGGTCCTGAATTGAGCTGGAGTATCAGTTGTTTGTAATAGGGAACCAATGAATAAATAGTACCTCCATCACCGGCTCAATCACTGAATCTTACTTAAGCTATATTGATAAGTGAATTCAACCTGCTATAGGGAATATGGAACTCAGGAAGCAAAAAATTCACTCAGAAAACAATGGTGACCCTGGCCAGTTGGCTTAGTGGACATCTCGGGTTTGATTCCTGGTCAGGGCACACATGAGAAACGACCACCTGCTTCTCTCCCCCTTCTCTGCCTCTTTCCCTCTCTCATCCAGTGACTCAGTTGGCCTGAGCAACAGCCTCAGGCACTAAAAACTAGCTTCACTGATTCAATCATTGGCCCCACACGGGGGTTGCTGGGCAGATATCAGTCTGGGAGCATGTGGGGATCTGTCTCTTTATCTCCCATCCTCTCATTAAAAAAAAAGAAAAAGAAAACAATGGTAATCGCCCAAACTGGGTTTTTTGGAAGGGAAGGGAGTAATAAACAGGGCCATCAAGTATGGCGGCACAGGCTGTGAACTGATCCCAAAGACTCCCAGGTGAGAGGGACAGAGAAGCCGAAACACTCAGGCTGTGAAACCTGGTCCGAGGATGCATCGGTGAGGGGAAGAACTGCTACTTCTTAGTTCTCCGAAGACCCATGTGTGCTTGCACTTGTCCTGCATGTTTGGGTTCCTACGTGGACCACGCGCTCCAGAAAGGCAAGGCAAGTTATTCTGGGAGACGGGGTACTTGCTACAAGCTTGAATGGGCAAACCTTCTGTAAAGTGAGCAAGCATTAACTGCAGAAGCTATGCTCATTTTAAGTGAAATTGGTATATATATTTATATAGAGTTATATATATAGGCAGATACATATGTACACATATATAACAGCATTTATAACTGTGAGTTTTCTCTAGCAAAAGCACAGAACATTAAATTTACCAATATGCATTTTTATGATATTTGGTACTATCTACTAAAACTAACAAAATGTGCACAATGTACCTTAAGATTGAGCAGGCTTGTTTCTATGTATATACTCACCAGAAAATTTCAAATATTTGTGCCAAAAGGCATATTAAAATGTCTATAGTAGCAGTATTTATACTAGATAAATCAACAATAGAATTATTATTTTCACCCCAATAGAATATTATGTAGCCCTGAAAAAGAATGTTCAACAACTACACACACGAGAATGGATGAATTACACAAATTCAATGAGCTAGAAACCAGACACAAAAGATAATACATAACCTAATTCAGCGAAACACATAGTAGGGTAAAACAAATCTATGCTGTAACAAATAAGATTTGAGTTTACTCGTGGTAATATAAGTGACTGGATGGGGGGACTATGAGGTTTCTGATGTGCTTTTTTTTTTTTTTTTCTGAAGCTGGAAACGGGGAGAGACAGTCAGACAGACTCCTGCATGCGCCCGACCAGGATCCACCCGGCACGCCCACCAGGGGCGACGCTCTACCCACCAGGGGGCGATGCTCTGCCCCTCCGGGGTGTCGCTCTGCAGTGACCAGAGCCACTCTAGCGCCTGGGGCAGAGGCCAAGGAGCCATTCCCAGCGCCCGGGCCATCTTTGGAGAAGCAGATGGGTGCTTCTCCTATGTGCCCTGGCCGGGAATCGAACCCGGGTCCCCCGCATGCCAGGCTGACGCTCTACCACTGAGCCAACCGTCCAGGGCCTGCTTTTTTAAACTTAAAGTAGATCCTGTTTACACGGTTGTGTTTGGTTTGTGAACATGCCTGAAACTATATACTTGTGATACTCTTACTTTTCTATATGTATATACACTTCAATTTAAAAGGTTTTTTTTAATAATACAGGTCCTTAAAATTCTAGAGTATCATAGGCTTCTATTTTTTAGTGTGCCTAAGGAACACACTGTGAGTCAGGTGGCTTACAGATATTATCTTTAACCCACACAATTGGCCACACTGCACATGTCATTTGGGTTTTCACAGAAACAAAATACTGTACTTCCCCTTGTATAAGATGCACTCTTTTCCAGAAAATTGGGGGTCTAAAAACTGGGTGTGTTGTATACAGTGGTTGTATTTTTTACTTGCATTTCCCACTTTTTTGTGCTTGATGAAGAAGTGTATGAATTTTATGATGAATAAAACTTGAGTTCAATAACTTTATGTAATACATTTTTTTTTCAAATTTTGGACCCCAAAACTAAGGTGGGTCTTATACATGAGAGTGTCTTATACATGGGAAAATATGGGTACATTCATTGGCACCCATACACTGTGGAAGAAAAGTGAGTATCATAAATGCGGATGGCCCTGGCCGGTTAGCTCAGTGGTAGAGCGTTGGCCTGGTGTGCAGGAGTCCCAGGTTCGATTCCCAGCCAGGGCACACAGGAGAAGCGCCCATCTGCTTTTCCACCCCTGCCCCTCTCCTTCCTCTCTGTCTTTGTCTTCCCCTCCTGCAGCCAAGGCTCCATTGGAGCAAAGTTGGCCCAGGTGCTGAGGATGACTCCATGGCCTCTGCCTCAGGCGCTAGAATGGCTCTGGTCACAACAGAGCAGTGCCCCAGATGGGCAGAGCATTGCCCCCTGGTGGGCATGCCAGGTGGATCCCAGTCGGGTGCATGTGGGAGTCTGTCTGACTGCCTTCCTGTTTCCAAATTCAGAAAAATACACAAAAAAAACAAAACATAAATGTGGATGTAGTAACATAAATGGTCTCCCCAGTTTCCTTGATTCTTTAGGAGTATAGAAAAAATGTTCTTACTTGAGTGTAATCTTCCTAAAAGCATTCTAGAGAGGCATATGGACAATGGCTGTATACTCAAATTTACATGCTTAGTTGTAAATCAACAATCTAATTAAGATTTTCCTGCATAGTAGATTGGTCTAATTTTAATTCACAGTGCCGAAGAAGAGAGGCTTCTGGTAAACCAAACAAAAAGTAACTTCAGAAAAAAACAAAGAACCAAAAACAAAACAAAACCACCTTAGGTAGGTAGCCTGTAGCTCCAATCACAGTTGGTTGACAAGGAATACTTTGTACACAGCAAACATAATCTACACAAAATCCTCCAAAGCTCACTACAATTCTCTTGGTTTCCTGGATATTTTTATTTTATAGCCTAATTACTTTTAAGATTTTTAAGTATTAAGAATATCATTGTAAAGCGCTGTTGCCTATAATGATCACCACTCACTTCCTAATGACCAGGAAAGAATATAACATATATATTTTAAGTGTTTGGCAAGGGCCCTGGCCGGTTGGCTCAGCGGTAGAGCGTCTGCCCAGTGTGTGGATGTCCCAGGTTCAATTTCCAGTCAGGGCACACAGGGAAGAGACCATCAGCTTCTTTACCCCTCCCCCTCTTGCTTATCTCTCTCTCTCTCTTTCTCCCTCCCTCTCCCCCTCCTTCCCCTCCTGCAGCCTTGGCTGGATTCTAGCAAGTTGGACACAGGTGCTGAGGATGGCTCCATGGCTTTTGCCTTAGGTGCTAAAAAAATGTCTCTAGTTGCAAATGGAACTAGGGCCCCAAATGAGGAGAGCATCGCCCCCTAGTGGGCTTGCCAGGTGGATCCCGGTGGGGGAGCATGCAGGAGTCTGTCTCTGCCTCCCTATCTCTCACTAAACTTTTTTAAATTAATAAATAAAATGTTTAGCAATTTGTGATCATGAAAGAAATAACATTACAGAATTTCCCCCCTTAATTTATCCACGATATAGAATTCTAAGTATAATAATTAGAGGAAAAGTATAAAATGAATGTTAATAGTATTTCTCAGAACTTAAGACTTTGAAAGTAAAGTTAGCAAAGCTGTCACTGAGTCATTATTCAAGGTCTTTTTTTTTTTTTTTTCTGGGATGAACCTCTGAATTACATCATAAAAAATGCTACTTAGCAGTACCATTTATTTCTACAAATTATTAACTAAGTTATTAGCCTATAACTCAAGGTCTTATAGGATCACTAAAGGAGCAGCATTTTAGCAAAATAGGAGAAAAAGATACATAAAAGTAGATATGATCTAGACATTAAGAATGTAATGTTGATGTGAACAACAAGAACTTTCTTTCATTGCTGGTGGGAATGCAAAATGGTCCGGCCACTTTGTAAGACAGTTGGGCAGTTTGTTAAAGAACTCACACTCTTGCCGTATTATCTAGCAATCAAGCTGCTTGGTGTTTAACCAAAGGAGTTGGAAACTTATTTCTACAGAAAAACTTGCATATGGTTGTTTACAGCAGCTTTATTCATATTCACCAAAAGTTGGATGACACAAAGATATCCTTTAGTAAATAAATGAATAAATACTATTCTGGACACTGGAATATTGTTGAGTGCTAAAAAAAAAAAACAACCGATATATCAAGCCATGAAAAGACATAGAGGAAAATTAAGTGATTATTACTAAGTGGAAGAAGCCAATCTAAGAGGGCTATAATACTATAGGATTGCAACTATGTTACATTCTAGAAGAGGCAAGATAGTAAGAAGACAATAAAAAAATCAAAGGTTGCCAGAGGTTGGGGGTAAGAGGAGGGATAAATAGGTGGAGTACAGGAAATTTTTAGGGTAGTAAAATTATTCTGTGTGATATTATGATGGATATACAATACATCATTACACAATTGCCCAAATCCATACAATGTCCAACACCAAGAGTGAACAGTAAGAACTACCCTCATCCCCACTTATTAGAGCTGATCTCTTCTAACCCTTCTACTCTATTGTTTACTTTGCTGAAAGCAAGAGAGGTTTCCATTCCTATTCTTCAAGAAAATTATCATTTAAGTCTGACAAGAACTATACAGGTTTGAAAAACCACTGGAATCTTACTGCCACTGCTAGAAATACCAACCAGTATTGCTGCTACAAAGTTACTAAAGGTTTTTTTCACAAGTCCTCACAAAGAAACCATGAGCTAAATAAAGTCAGTAAAAAGATGACACTCTAGGATCTCTAAGAATTTGAATCAAAGATTACCCTTATAGTATACCTGGAAAAGTCAACGCCAACTGCATAGATTTAGAAAAATCGAGAAGTCCCTTGGAGAGGGGTGAGATTACCTTCCAAAGAAAAAAATTTAGATTCAAGAAAAATGGGTGAAATATACATAGACTCTCGATATTAATGACGCTGAAAAAAGAGTGTCTTGAGATGGAAACTTCTAGAGTGTTAATGCCCTCACTTGTGAGACAGTGATAATTCTTCAGGGTTTTCACAGCCCCAGGGAAATGCTCCTCAAAACCACCCCATTTTCATTCTAATGCTGTAAATTGTGATCACAAAATCACTCACTCGGTTACTCTGGAAGACTCAAGTATCCAATCCTTGAAAAGGCAGAACCAGTGCTGTAAATGAAAGGCTGTTCTGATCTGGGTGCGAGTTTCAATTTTAGCTGTTCCCCAGTAGGACCATCCAATCTATGTGAGCCTACCCAAAGGAGAAGAGCAGAACCTGGCCAGTGGAGACGCTTCCACACAGGCCATCCCATGAGCGCTGAGAAGCCAGCCTGGCCCTCTCTGACAGCTCTGTTCATGGGTTTCCTTCCCAGCAGTAGCTACTACAAGAGGGAAGTATTTGCTGTCTTTGCCCCGTGATGTGATACCAATCAGTAGCCTAACTTTGCCTTAACTGTAGCTCTTCTAAGCAGAGCCCATGCCCCTTTTACACACCACACATCCTCCAAGGCACAACAGGGGGACACACTGATGGCCTCACAGAGAAGGAAGAGAAGGCACCCTTGGAAAAGCAGCACTGACGAACTGCTGGCCATGGCTTTGACAGACTGTTAAGGAAAAGCTGATTCCCTTAGCTTTTCTTTGTAACATTTCTGCTATTCTTGAATTGAATTCCTCTTCCACACATCAAAAACCACATCAAAGAAATACCAAGGAGAATTATTTCATGGTCATGGAAACACGTATTTTTCAATGATAAGCAGTTTGATTATGAAAGGTAGAAAAATATGACTGATAAAAGAACATGGCTTAGATGTTGGGTAAATATTGTAGTTAAATCCTAAAAGCTCAGCATCAGAAATAATGGGAGTTTTAGAAACCAATGTTCTGGAAAATGTCCCTATTTTAGAATACTCAATGGGCTGCCTAAGCTATTTTTTTTGACAGTTCTAATCTCCCCAAGTGATCTATAGCCTGAGCTAAACCTAAAGCCATCAGATTTCCTGACTTTAAAACATTTAAAAATGTTCCTATCCACAGACAGAAAAAATGACAGTTAATAATTGTTATTAAAATAGATACAAACCATACACTAGAATTAAAAAAATACTATCCATATATTGAAGATATGACTTGATTAAAGAAAATAAAACGATTACAAAAGCTTGTTGAGAATTTCTGATAGGTAGTAGTGAACGTATTGATGAGTGTTAAAAACTGTGCTTTCATTAATAATTCTGAACAGCAACACTCTTCAAAAGAGCCGAAATTTAAATCTAACAATTTATCAGTTTACCTGAGAAAAGTATTAATATCATCATATATAAAATGACTAACTCTCCTTTACTGTGCATTACTTTCAAGAAAATATTATTCATTATTTCGATGCCTTAGATGTTGAAATAGTGAGCAGTAGAATCCTTGACAGTTTTGCTTATGCTATGATTTGGGGTCAAGATGAAAAGGCTGGCAAAGAGACATGTTCTGGGTTCAATGTACAGTGGTTTAAAAGATTTTTAGGATTAGATTATAAATGATTATATGCCTCAGTCTAGCCAGGAATGGGCAACCCATTGACATGACAGCAGGGCTCCTAGCTAACAATTAAAACTACTCCCACATAATAGACAATCTATTGGTTTATTCCACCTTTTGGAAACGCCTATGGCATTATTTTACCTTCTACTCAAGCAGCGATTGCATAAATGAGGGGCACTTCAGATAAGGTTCCTCCTAGATCACTTTTATTTTCAGTCCCACATAGAAAAGATACTGTGGCTTGACCTGTGGTGGCACAGTGGATAAAGTGCCAACATGGAACACTGAGTTCACCGGTTCAAAACCCTGGGATTGCTCAGTCAAGGCACATATGGGAAGCAACTACTATGAGCTGATGCTTTCTGCTTCAACCCTCTCTCTCTGCTCTCTCTAAAAATCAATAAATAAAAATCTAAAGAAACCCAGAAAAGATATAATGAATAGGATTTGTGCTTTAACCATCACAAAATAGCTTTCTAGTTAAAAATGAACTTTCTTTGGTCTATCTGTGTAGATACAGACTTTCTCATTGATTTCATATATCTACATATGTTTGATTTAGGACAATGATGTAACATTAGACACATGTAGAGACTCCAAAGCTGGAAACTAAATAGAATATATCAGATGATCATATTAATATATTCTATTGTATAGTTGTATTTTTATACTATTACATATCAGTAAAATAGTTCTAGAAGTAGCTATGTGGTTTTGCCTCTAATTTAATATTTTGGTTTTATATTTTCTCAAAGTGTTCATCATATTCTTTGTAGTCTCCTTTCTTTAAGGAGAAAAGAACTGGTTTTAGAATTAATTAGGAAGAGAGTTCCTTTGGTCTTTATGAAGGCTTCCTGGGTAATTATCTTAACAACTAAAAAATCAAGGTCTTATTATATAAGATAACTAAGTAACAAGGACAACAGAACCATGCATTTTAGTATAATTTGGCTTTTTTATACATACTAAGCCACCTCACACTCATTCACTGTGTTGCTATTGCTGTTTTAATTGCTTTTGAAAAGGGTCTTTTCCTTTATATGCTGGACACCATCCCTAATCTTGTAGCTTTTGCAATCAGGCTCTCCTGTGCTAGCTCTAAAGTATGGGAAGTTAAATATAATGGGAAGAATAATTTCTTATGTTAATATGCACTTTAGTCTTCACAATAGAATTATTTAATGCTATGACTCAATAGTTAACAGCTGAGGATAATGAATGTATTTACTATAAATTAAAATACCAATTTCTTTTTTATTAAGAAAGCATTTCTAATGCAAATGCTTAAGAACATTCAACTAGCTCTATACAATGCCATTTAAAAATCGATTACAGTGTTATAAACAATATGTAAATGATTTTATCATGGAGACTTGCCCGTGGAGAGGCAAACACAAAATACTGTGTACAGAGATGTGTTGTAGAATTGTGCACCTGAAACCTGTATAATTTTCTTAACCAGTGTCAGTCCAATAAATTCAATAAAAAATAAAAATTAAAAGTTGAAGAAGCAAGGCAGGCCAAAAAATGTCAAACTAGAAATTAACATTAAAATATTAAAGTTGTAAAACACAGTGAAATATTGGGATGTCATTTATCACATGAGATTTATGACTTAACAAGAATATTATAGTGTATATCACATTTGTGTTATGAGAAAGGTCCATAGTTCTATTCCCCTTTTTCAGTGGAATTAAAACAGGCCATTAGAATTAAGATAATGGCTGATAATATTAAGAGTATAATATTGCATAAACTTATCTCTACATTTAACAGAAAAATAACATGCAAATTTCTACAGATATTTTGAAAAACACAAACTGGTTTTGAAATGTCATTTTAACCCTCTTTTTAAAAACAATTTATCTACATTTATTGGAGATACCAGGAAGGTGAAGAATTTATTTGATGAAATCTGGAAAAGGAACCACAATAGTTTTGTGTTCCTTAACATAATTACATAATTATACTGCATAATTACAACTGATGAGGACAACCATGTCTTACAAGTTGCAATATTTACTCTATTAGGAAATAATTTCACGAGTTCCACTGATTGATGAGAGGTAAAAAGAACAAAAAACCCTTAGTATTTGTAACTGATTAAAATCTGTTTATGCACTTTGGCTTTACTGAAGAGGTGAGAAGTGACTATGGCCAACTTTTACTAGTTTTCAGAGTAACTTTTAAATGGTCCTGAAATGGCACAAAAATTAGTGGTGATAGTGAATAAAACATCAGTGAATATACTATGTCTGAACTGTATATACACTGGTTTCATCAATATCGCAAAACTGGACAATTTGTCAAGATAAATACTGCTGCATATGTATGTTTCTCTTTTTTTATTTTTTAGTGACAGGAGGGGCGGCAGAGAGATAACCTCCACATGCACCAAACCAGGACCCACCCGGCAAACCCTCTACTGGCTAATGTTCTGCCTATCTGGGGCTGCTGCTCTGTTGCTCAGCAATGAAGCCATTTTCTTTTAGTGCCTGAGGCAGAGGCCACAGAGCCATCCTCAGTGCCTAGGGCCAACTCGCTCAAACCAACTGAGCCAGGGCTGCTTGAGGGGAAGAGAAAGAGAGAAAGGAAGAGGGGGAGGGATGGGGAAGCCAACCCATTGAGCAAACTGGTCAGGTCTGTATGTTTCTTTATGTAAAATATTTATTCCAAATACGTACGCTAATATTGTTAACAACCCATATGTTTAATTATTTTTATGAATATCTCAATATACAAATAAAAGGTAAGTAAAATAGGAACAAATATTTATTAGAGCCAGTTTATTTTAGGTAGACGGATCTTTCTTCAACAGCATTAAGAAATACACAATGTTATCTACTGTAGGACCTCCTTATGGAAAAATACTCTATCACTACTTGCAGGATTATCCTGAGATGCAGGAAAGAATCACGAAGTAGTTATTGGGCTCCTATTATAGTGAAATGTACAGGTCTAAAAGTTACACAAAACAGGAAAGACAGGCAAGATATGGTTTTCATTCTCCAGGGTGTTTCCTCAGGCTGAGGTTTTCAGACTTGTATTCATAAAAAGATACTTACTGGCTTATGTCAGTGCATAGTAAATGCCAGGTGTGCTATAGAGGATTTCACGGAGTAGGTGGTTCGGGGGTAGGTAAGGAAGGTCTTCTTGCAGGCACTGGGACTTGAGCAGGACTCTTGGAATAATGGATACAATTTGTACGTTGCACGAGGGTCCACAGTGAGCAGGAGAGCCCAGAGTGGAAAAGCATAAGCAAAATTCAGAGGGTTGTTGACTGCAATTTTTGAATGACATGGCTGCAGATGTGTAATCAGAAGAGTTCAGAGAGGCTTAAGGATTATTCTTCCTTTTGGAGGCAAAGAAACAGGCCCAGAGAAGTTTTATGACTTAAGCAGGTAACAGAGCCCTGGCTTTCTGAATCGTGGCCCATTGCCTGAGCCAGTCAATCATCATAAAACAAGTAGGTTTTTCTAAGACGTTAGTGTGTGTCCAGATGACCCATGCTCCCTGGTCTCTAGATGTCATCCATAATACATATTTGCATATTTCTAATATATTCAAGCATTACTATTTAAAATCTGCTAGAATACCGATAGCTTTAATGCAATTCAGTTTAGATGGTTTTCATAGCAAAAAAAGTCTCAAAAACAAAAAGTATTCAAGTGTACTCGATTTGGAAATAATCATTTAACTTCTACCAATGAATATTTATAAAGATCAGATTTTCATTTCCTAAGGACAATTAGATACCTCTATAATGAGATCAGAAATATAAAATGGCTTAAACAATAAACATACTCTAAGTTTAAAATGAAAGAGAATTGTACATAAATAGGTATAGATCTAATTTAAATGGAAACACAATAAAAACTAAATCCCGAATGTTGATTTAGCACTTGACACTGCGCAAAGTCTTGTCTATGTCACAGCATTAAATAATCATGCTAACAAAGTTCAGAAAATAAATTTTTTTTCAAGTAAATCTCAATTAGAAAGGGATGGAGCTGCAGTTTCAACACCTGTCTCACACCCATATTCAACATGGGCCACATCATATTTTCACCTCCTTATTATTAACTAATCAAGTTAATATAAAAGTGACTCTGAATTCACACTTGCTACCTCTTCTTCACACAGCTAGCAATGGGTTCATGGCATCTGGACCAAGAGCAAAAGTACTCAGAGAACACAGATATAAAATTAAAAACATACCTGTTTAGATAATATGACCTTTAAGGGAAAAACTCTGAAGGGAGTCTTAAAGATCGTGTGTGTGAGTGTGTGTGTGTTTGTGTGTGTGTGACATATGTGTGATATACGTGTGTATATGGAAATATATGTGTGTATAGTGCTTTCCAAAGGAGACAACAAATCTTAATTACTGATAAAAATCAAAGTTAGCTATCCTTCAAATGTCAGCCTATTATACAGAAAAATTATTCTTTTGTCCTACCTTAGATTGTACTGATTTTATAATGAAAGCAGAAATGATAGAAATGACTAGTTTTATTCCAGGTAGTATACTGATGGAGTGACCATTCTAACAAGAACAGTAGTCCAATAATACTGCAACCTAATAATAAGCCACTACTAATCCAAACTTCATAAATGACCTTGTTTGACTCAGAGCATTTTCAAGTGATGTCAAGTGTCTGCATTACAAAATGGTGACTTTTCTAATCCAGTCTAGACCTATTCATGTTTTCTCTTTTGACCACGGACCACTTGGAAAGTCTTTGCCATGGAATTTGAGCATCCCTTGCTCATAGTACAATATCTGGCACACAGCAGCTCCTTAATGCAAGGTTGTTAAAGCGAACAGGATCCTCTTAGAAAATTGTACACCACACCCATACCTTGCCTTCTATTTCCCCTGGGCTACATATAATCACTTCAATGAGAACACCCATAAACTAGAATCATCGGATTCACTTAACTCCTGGGTTTTTTTTGAAGTTTCCATCAAAATCATTTTGTTTCATCTCTGCCATTTTCAAACCCTTTTAAAATAAATGAGTTCACTTTATTGCCTTGGTAAATATAAAGTGTTGGATATAATTTTAATCTCTGCTAATGATTAGGACCATTAAAAAGTTCCAGAATCATCATTGTTACAATTATTCTCTGAGTTGATTGCAGTGCATGTTGGAGGTTTAGGCCTTTGAATTTGTGAGGCACGTCTGAGGCCTGCGGCATGCCCTATGAAAATGGCTTTCAGGAATAAATTGACATTAAGAATGTATCCTACAGTGAGTGCCGTTTCCCTAAGAATTTACATAAAAGAACCCAAGCTGGCTAATAAATGATTTCACTTTATCCTCATTTTATCACTATCTGACCTCATGCATAAGTAAATATGATCTAATTTTATGTTACTTCTTAATTCAATTCATTTGCTTCTCTCTAGGATGATTCCTAATAGAATCTGTGAGTTAATTCCATCCTGAAAATAAGAAATAAGAAAGAAAAAAAAATCTTTAAAATACACCCTCCAGGAGAAAGTGCTATTAAAGACATGTTTTGAAAACTACACTAGGAATATACATTACCTGGGACATACTGTTATTTATAAGATTACCTAACTTTCTTTCTCATTTACTTACAAAGCTTCTGTCAGATAGCCTACCTTTTTCTCAGCCAAGTCTATGAAAAAGAGAAAATCATTGTCTGATAATTTCCCAGATATCTTCCTTTGGCTACTAGAGAAAATGTAAATGTCTTTTATCTCACGAGGAAACTTCAATCCTCGGGGCCATCGTTCCTGTATTAATACATATTTCCATTGCTTCTTCCTCTACAATGGTGTTTTAGATTTCTGCTTTTTATCATAAATAACCCCACTTTGTCTTCTGCTGCAATGAGAAAACACAGCACTGGTATATATTTTTTGCTATCTGTCAATTTGCTTATTAAAATATTTTTTATCTTTTCCTTGGATGGTTCTTCCTCTGCATTCCTCTTTTTTGACTATAGTTTCTTACTTCTTGTGCATCCTTCAAAGACTCAGCCCTTCCGCACTGTTTGTTCGATCCCGCCTTTGGGCTGCTGGGATCCGTCTCTGCTTCCCTCCTGCTATCATATCCTTCTAAGAGTTCTGGTTTTGACTTTGTCTGCCTGCACCATGCTCCTTTTGCCTAGAGCAATAACCCAGCCACCAGCGCCTCAACTGCTTTAGTAGGACTTTACATTGCACCCAGTTCCATGTTCCTGTTCATCCACTAGTCTTTAGTTTTTTAAGTTTCTTGAGGCAAAGATTGCGTTTTCTGTATCTATTTCTTGCAACTCGAAGCTTGGTTGCTAGAGTTTATCAAACATAGGCGCGGCTTGCCACAGATAATGTAATTAACACTTCTGCTCTATGAATTATGTAAAATGTTTATAGCAGTCTTTTCTATGGGAAAGATATAAAGACAGCCATATGTAAGTTTACATACTTCTACATTTTGTTATATTCTGTTGTAGAACATATTCCCTGGTTTTCATCCCCTTCTTTTCACCTAGATTTTGAACTTTATATTGGAGAGGCTGTGGTCATTAAAAGACGATATGGATGTCAGGCAGGCTGAAATTCAAATCTAGGTTTTAATACTCAATGGAGGCCCTGGCTGGTGACTCAGTGGTAGAGCGTCGGCCCGACATGTGGATGTCCCAGGTTCGATTTCCAGTCAGGGCACACAGGAGAAGCGACCATTTGCTTCTCTACCCTTCCCCCTCCCTTCTCTCTCTCTTTCTCTCTCTTCTCCTCCTGATGCCATGACTCGATTGGCTCAAGCACATTGGTCCTGGGCACTGAGGATGGCTCTGGTGGAGTCTCTGCCTAAGGTGCTAAAAATAGCTCAGCTGTGAGCATTGGCTCCGGACGGGGGTTGCCGGGTGGATCCCGGTCAGGGTGCATACAGGAGTATGTCTCTCTAGCTCCCCTCTTCTCACTTGAAAAATGAAGAAAATATTCCATGGTAAAATGACACTGGGGAAATTATTTAACCTGTCTAAACCTCAGGTTGGATAGATTGCTATGATGAACACTGCGAACCTCATAAATGGAAATGGCATGTAGCAAGCGCAGGACGGGGCAGGAACACACTATGCCCTCAGTCCATGCTCACGGTTATTCTTGTTCTCAACTTCATCATTGCTACTGCTACTGTTTTCTCCCCTTGAACAATGGTGTTCTGAGACAATACAGCATAAGGCTTATCTGGTTGGACACACCCAGTGACTTCCTTGACAGCATTTAAAACACACTCTTAAAAATTGCTGTTATATAGCCTGACCTGTGGTGGCGCAGTGGATAAAGCATGAACCTGGAACACTGAGGCTGCCGGTTCAAAACCCGGGGCTTGCCTGGTCAAGGCACATGTGGGAGTTGATGCTTCCTGCTCCTCCACCTTCTCTTTCTCTCTCTCTCTCTCCCCTCTTTCTCTAAAATTGAATAAATAATTTTTAAAAATTGCTGTTATATATCTGTGTGCGTGTGCATATAATATATGCTAATGAATGAGAACTAACCAATGGGAAACATTATAGGAACTGTAAAGTAGGAATACAGTTTCCTAGCTGCCTCACACTAATCAGCACTTGAATAAATGTGGATATAAAATAGAATGAGAGAAGAGATTACATATCAAGTGGTAATCCACAATTAAGTGATTTTTACCAAGAGAGGAATCTTTCTTCTTCTGATGACTCTCTAAATTAGCTGAAAACAAAAGCAGGCAAGTGCCTCTCTTGAAGGTGTGTCTTCCACTCCTTCTAATGACATTTCCATTATAATGTGCGGCTCTATAAAGTAATTGATTTCTGAGGTTCTCATGATGGATCACTGCAATATGAAGTGTTTCTAATGACTAGTGTTTATAAATATTTTGCCTTAACAAATAAAACACGGTCTTAATAGTTCGGCTGAAATAGAATAAACACAATTTTTAAAAACATTTCTCAAGCAGTCCTGCACCAGACTTAGATTGGCTGCAGGTACACATGATTTAAAAATAAAAGGGCCCATCATACACATCAAGACGGCCAAGTGGAGCACCTCGTTTCTAGGTCCCAGCAAATGGATAAGAGAAACTCAGCTAGTTGATCTGCCTGTATCAGGTTCTCACTGTGCACGATCTTGTACAGCCATTGCTTTTTACTCCGATGTCTGTTCATTTAGGCTCCCTCTACAACTGAAGAATAGGATTGAGCGTCATTTCCATTTCCCATTTCCGCAGAGAGAAGGAAGCGATGGCGGGCACGGTGTTCTGTGATAGTACAGTGTATTTTCATAGGTGGAGAGCTGTTCTCACAGAACTGGCCATGGCTGCACTCTGCTTCAAGTTCAAAGTGAGTGAAGTGAACAACCGAGGAGGCAAAGCCAGAGATGTTTGGCAAAAAGGGGGGCAACATTAAAAATTGTTTATTTCCTCTCATTAGCCTGCGGGGCAGGCCTGTTAATTTCAGTGTGATTTTTGTACCACTTACTCTTTGATGTGGGAAATTCACTTTAGATCTCACGGGGAGGTAATATACCATACTACTGATACATAAAATTCATTGATCATTTTATTTGCCTTAATCATGTTAGGTGCTTTATTACCTCCACAGTAACCCCATAATAAGCACACTACAGGGGACCTCAGGTTATGACAGTCTTGACATATAACATTTCGAGTTTACGATGCTCACTCCCATAAAAACTTAAAAATATTGAGACATGAGTGTTTCGGCTTACGCTGTTAGCGTCGTACTTGCGGATACATTGTACTTACAGACTAGCCTGGAACAATTCTTTAGGAAGGTAGAGAGGCCTGCAGCAGATCCTGTACCCTCTACATCAGCGGCTTCTCGAGATGGAACACCTGTAGTACAGGTGGAGCCATCTCCAGCGTCTCCTGCATGTTCCTTAGGCAATCCTGATTCACCTGACCCAGTATCTCCAGCACCTTCCGCAGGTTCTCCTGCCTCTCCAGCTCCCTCCTCCCAACAGGTCACTCTCTCCCACCTTGCAATGCCCCTTCCAGTGTGCGAGCCAACCACAGGAATAAAGATAAGGAGTATTTTTATACTCACTTTTGTCATTTTTTTCTGTTACTACAGTACAGTGTACAGTACAGTGTCTTTATTTCCTTTTCCTTTTTCTGTGGCTTAGTTGTGTTTTTATGTTCTAGAGCAGGGGCCTCAAACTCAACTCAGCATGTGGGCCGCAGAGCAAGATCACAGCTGTTCCGCGGGCCGCACTAGGTCTACAAAAGGCAACTGTTATGCAACATTTTTCAGTGTCACAAAATGACCAGAAACTGTAGTTAATCGTCTGTGGGCCGCACAAAATTGTTCGGCGGGCCGCATGCGGCCCACGGGCCGCGAGTTTGAGACCCCTGTTCTAGAGTATGATTTTACAACTGTGTTAGGATAGGTAAGTGACTTAGGGTAGAGTGTTTCAACTGACACCAAAATTTGGGTTACGTCACTGTTGTAGGATCAGAACTGTGTCGTAAGCCGAGGACCCTCTGTATTAATACCTCATCTTACAAACAAAGAAACTAAACTAAAACTTGTAGAGGTAAAACAACTTGGCCAGCATCAAATAATATAGTTAAGTAACAGCCTGGATGGGATGCCAGGGTTGTCTGGCTGTGTCCTCTATACTAAGAGCACACAGGGCTTAGAGCTGTTGTTCTGAACTGTCTATGACTTGATGTCCACCTTTTAGGACAAACATTTGGTAACGCTTACATTTACTAATCTGAAATAGATTGAACATACAATATAACCTTGTTTGTAGAGCGTTCTAATTACAATATAAGGGAGAAGTAGTAAACTAATTTAGGATACGACAATATTCATTTAATTCTAAAATACTTTTGAATGAGTAAACATTTGTACAGCCAGCCTAGAAGACTTGTTGCGGAAGCTCGGGCACCTGCACCTGTCTGTAGAATCCCCTGTGTGTGGCGTTTCCAAATGCCAACTGAATGCAGATAACCTGTGTGGAACACTCTTGTGCCAGGAGTGGTGCTGTTCTTCAATAATTAATTTTCTGAGATGGGAAACTGCTCCCAATGAAATTCTGAATATCGTTGCTTTATTCCTGAAAAACTCAGCAACTGTGAAAATTGTTCCCCCTCCCTCAAAAAAGAAATAATCAGTCATACAAAACCCACTTTGTGGCCCTGGCCGGTTGGCTCAGCGGTAGAGCGTCAGCCTGGCGTGGGGGGCACCCGGGTTCGATTCCCGGCCAGGGCACACGGGAGAGGTGCCCATCTGCTTCTCCACTCCTCCCCCTCTCCTTCCTCTCTGTCTCTCTCTTCCCCTCCTGCAGCCGAGGTTCCATTGGAGCAAGGATGGCCCGGGCGCTGGGGATGGCTCCTTGGCCTCTGCCCCGGGCGCTGGGGTGACTCTGGTCGCAACAGAGCATCACCCCCTGGTGGGCAGAGCGTCGCCCCCTGGTGGGCGTGCCGGGTGGATCCCGGTCGGGTGCATGCGGGAGTCTGTCTGACTGTCTCTCCCCGTTTCCAGCTTAAAAAAAAACAACCCACTTTGTGTTTATATGCACAATGAACTTAAGTGCCTTTAACTATAGGCAGGGTTTTCACCTGTTTGAACGTCCAAGAGACGTTCATGGCCCCATATGAGCAGAGCATCTCACAAAGGCTAGCCTTTAACCCACAGCCATCACTTCTGTAGTTAGTGTCCACTTCTCATTACAACAACCTCAAATGTCTGCCAGGTGCGAGTCAAAGCAACTGTATTCAAACTGTAAGCAGAACAATCTCGGCTGCGAATTATAAGATTAAATGAGAAAATATATGCAAAGATCTCTGCAGTATGTTTGCACACAATAAGCACTGAATAAATGATAACGTTAGATATTGAAATTAAAACAGAATCCCTCTAAGAGGGTTTATATTAAGAGCTTAAACAAAATCGTAACATACAGCTTAAAATTAGTAAGCCTATTTCTGACACATTAAGGGACTGAAATGTGTTTAAAAACTTAAGAATTAACGTAGAAAATCAATTTTCATTTTAATTATTTTATACGTTACAACTGTTTGCATTTATACACATCTTATTGGCCACATGATAGATGTAGACTTCCTTCTAAAACAAGCATATTAATGATTTAAATAAAAGCTTGAGTTTAAAATGCTTCATTATTCATGGTTCATAACATAACACTAACCTGATCTATTCAAATTTAGCTGTCACTCAAAGCTCGGTCCTTTTTATGGTTATGAATTGCATTTCAGAACTTTGTGCCTTTATGCTGCCAAGAAGTCATATTTTATAATATGGCATACAATAGAAGGATAGTGTACAACATTAATTACAAGGTCAGTTCAGTGTCAAAGCTGAAATGCATTGAATAATACTTTCATGGAAGTAGCTAGACTTTATTATGTTTAAACTTCACTATAATGAATATTCTGAATCAGACTCAATTCATGAAAGAAAAATGTACGTTCTGTGGCAAAGTGACTTGTTCCTCCTGAAATAATGTTAATAATTAAAGGCTTTCAAAGTTTTATCCTGAAAATTTCAGTTGTGATTAAATGTTGACTTTTTAATAGCTGGAAACATCAAATGCTTTAAAGTTAAATTATATTTTCACCTTAATTTAATGATGAATACATACTTAAGCTGTCTGACAGATCTAACCAACAATTTCCAATCCATGTGATTGTTCTACCTGGAAAATATTCACTTGAATTTAAAAAGTGTACAAAATTATATGCCACAGTCCTTAAATGACATTTTCTTTAAAATGCCAATTTTAACAATATTTTCAACATAATTTGAATACTCTTTTATTAGTGTCAATAGATGCCATAAAATAGACAGTTATAAAATTAACCTCTATCTATAACTGTAATTCTATTGTCCTTAACGTGTTCAACTCAAGGAAAGGCTATGAGGATGATCAGCAAAAGGGCAAATGATGTTTTCAGGGGAGTGTAATACTTTCTAGCCCTGGCCAGTTGGCTCAGTTATAGAGTGTTGGCCTGATGTATGGATGTCCTGGGTTCGATTTCCAATCAGGGCAAACTGGAGAAGTAAGCATCTTCTTCTCCCCTTTCCCCTCCCCTTCTCTCTCTCTGTCTCTCTCTCTCTCTCTGTCTCTCTCTCTCTCCCCCTCCCGCAGCCATGGCTCAATTGGTTCAAGTGCATCGGACTTGGGTGCTGTGGATGGCTCCATGGAGCCTCTGCCTCAGATACTAAAAATAGCTTGGTTGCAAGCATGGCCCCATATGAGCAGAACATCAGCCCGAGATGGGGATTGCCAGGTAGATCCTAGTCGGGACACATGCAAGAGTCTATCTCTCTATCTCCCCTTCTTTCACTAGGAAAAGAAAAATAAATAAAATAAAATTAATGATTTCCTTCAGTTTTAGTAGCAGGCTATTAAAATAGGCTTGAATGGGATTTCCAAGCTTCTTTTTATACCAGTATTTCCACTAAATGACTTATTTTTCTTCCCGTCTAGCAGGACATGTTCTGTCCCCTTCCCTGAGAGAGCCAGTGACTCAAAATTGTATCAGCATCTCCACTTATATATTGTATTTTGCTGCATCTGATCTCAGCCATTTCCCTGCATATCGGCATTTCCTGCCCCCCACCATACTTTCTCATATTCTGGGGATTTCTTTTTTTAAGGTTTGATTTAATTAATTAATTAAGTTTTCCATTGATTTCAGAAAGGGGGGTGGAAGGGGGAGAAGAGAGGGAGAGAGAGAGAGAGAGAAGCATCAACTTGTTGTTCCACTTAGGTGTACACTCGATGACTGCCTCTCCTACGTGTCCTGACCAGGGATGGAACCCGCAGCTGTGACACATGCACAACGCTCTATGCATTGTGCCCCATGGCCAGGGCCGGGGCATTTCTTTTAATTCCAACTCAAAGTCTCTACTTTAAAGTTTCAACTTGAATAATGCCATCAAATGGCCAATAAAATACCATAAACTAGATGGAAGTATTTCTTCAGGGCCTAGACAAAACTGATACCTTTCTTTCCCTTTGTGCCAAGTCATACACCAAAATAGACCTGCCCAGGCAAAGTGAGGAGGCATCTTTCCCCAACCCTGAAAAGATACTTGAAAAGGCAGGAAAATCTATTGAAATGAATGTTTTTATGATATATGTCCCATCTGGGGACCCTGGAGAAGGGTTAAAGAAAATATAGTTGATGAGGTACTATTGATTGAAACACCTTCTAGTCTGATCCAAAGAAGTAGACTCATGTTCCTCAGTGGATGAGTCTGTAAAGATTTATGAACAAAATTATTTCCAGGTGACATAAATAACTACTATCTGATCATTAAAGATTAGCATAAAGAACTGGTATCACCAGGAGTATAGGGTTATACACTGAGCTTTGGAGATCTCTACAGTAACAGAAAGAGCTATAGGGAGTGTATCCACCAGGGTTCTTCAGAGAAACTTAAACCCAATATGATAAAAGGAGATTATCATAAGGAGTTGGCCCATGCAATTATGGAGGCTGACAAGTCCCAAGATCAGAAGGCTGAGTCAGTAAGCTAGAGACCCAGGAGAGCCTATGGCGCAGCTCTGCTCTGAAAGTCAGCAGGCTAAAGAAGACTCAGGAAGAGTGGATCCTTCAGTTCAGTTTCAAAGACAAGAAAAAGCCAGTGTCCCAGTTCGATGGCAATTCAGGCAGAAGAAATTCTCCCATACTTGGGGGAGGATCAGCCTTCTTGTTCATTCAGGCCTTCAAATTATTGGATGAGGCCCACCCATATTAGGTAGGGTGATCTGGTTGACTCAGTCTACTTATTCAAGTATTCATTAACATCATCTACAAACACCTTCAGAGATACACCAGAGAAATGTATGATCAAATATCTGGGCACCCCAAGGCCTACTCAAGTAGACACAGAAGATTAACCATCAAAGAGTAACGACAAACCACAAAAGCAGTAATAGTAGCTGTAAATTGAGCAACAGTATCATCAGGATGGTTATAATTCAAATTTAAGAAACAATACTGAGGCCCTGGCCGGTTGGCTCAGCGGTAGAGCGTCGGCCTGGCATGCGGGGGACCCAGGTTCGATTCCCGGCCAGGGCACATAGGAGAAGCACCCATTTGCTTCTCCACCCCTCCGCCACGCTTTTCTTTCTGTCTCTTCCCCTCCCGCAGCCAAGGCTCCATTGGAGCAAAGATGGCCCGGACGCTGGGGATGGCTCCTTGGCTTCTGCCCCAGGTGCTAGAGTGGCTCTGGTCGCGGCAGAGCGACGCCCCTGGTGGGCAGAGCGTCGCCCCTGGTGGGCGTGCCGGGTGGATCCTGGTCGGGCGCATGCGGGAGTCTGTCTGACTGTCTCTCCCCGTTTCCAGCTTCAGAAAAATACAAAAAAAAAAAAAAAAAAAAAAAAAAGAAACAATACTGACCAGGTTGAAGGCCTCATAACATTACAAGTAATACCTAAGCCAGATGATAGTCGATGCTCATATTGATTATTATTTTAAGACATGCCTTGGAGGAATAATGGACACCCTCTTTCCCATACTCCCCAATTAAAAAACAGTTTTTGTACAGAAATGATGAAGGAGGAACTGTGACCAGAAATAAGGCAATAGAAAGTCATGCAAGAAAGACATTAGCTAAGTTTTTGTTGTTTTAGATCTTTAACCCTTTAGTAATCTTGGCTCTGCATTTTAACTGTAAAAAGAAAAAGCAAAAAAACCCCAAAACAAAACAGAAAAAGAAAACAACTTCCATGTCCAATAAGATAAGACCAATTCAATAAATGACACGAATACAACAAAGTACCATCCAGACATTTAAACATGTGGAAGAAGGCAACTTAAGAGCAAAGAAAAATATCTGCGCTGCAGGAATTTCTCTTTACAGTGAAAGTGCTCAACGTTCTCACAAATAGAAGGCAAAAATTAATTAGGGAAGAGAATTTATGTAACTCTGATTGTCCTCGGTCACAATCCTATAAAATCAGAAGGAGAACAAACAGTCCAAAAGAGAAAACAGAAATGTTCCTTGTCCTAATGAAAGCTGATATATATAATCAGGTATTGGCCTTTGTAGGAAAATGGGTTTAATAAGACTGATGGAGGAACAGGGAGCGGGATGGAGGCCATTGCTTTGGAACGGAAGCAAAATATATTTAAAAGTTGGATTTTTATCTCTACGGCATGTTTCATAATCATCTAGTCCCGGTTATTGTTTAAAATGAAAATACCTATAGAAAATATAATTTTATATATTGATAGTGGGAAACTCTTCACCCCTAACTTATTTTCTTCATTGATCATTATTTTAAGACAGTTTTTCACAGCATGAAGTATTTAATTGTTTTTAGAACACAGCAGCAGTTAGAACAGACTGCATGTTGTAAGTCAAAGAAAACATGTTACAAAACAGCCCATATCTTATTATTTCATTGTTATAAAAATGGAAAGGTTGACTCCATATGTACATAATAGAAAAAAAAAAGACTCAGGAAATGTTTCCACATGGAAATGTATTAAAATGTTAAAAGTGATCTTCTCTGAAAAATTATACACTGCTTAGAAAAATTAGGGGATCAGGGAACGTGCAGATACTCCAGTACTTTCAGCCTTGTGTGTAGTGCATTTTCACCAATGCAATAAAAGTTGGGTTTACATCTCATTTGTATAACTGAACAACTTTCTTTGACTTGTCTTTTGCTTTTCTGATGTTCTTGTTTAATAAAAAGAAATCAAATGCTCCTTTTATTTTTTGCTTCATATT
Source organism: Saccopteryx bilineata (assembly GCF_036850765.1). Taxonomy (NCBI): domain Eukaryota; kingdom Metazoa; phylum Chordata; class Mammalia; order Chiroptera; family Emballonuridae; genus Saccopteryx; species Saccopteryx bilineata. Next base: position 119,832,726 of record NC_089502.1, on the reverse strand, counting down.
CATTTTTAAATGTCCCCTAATTTTTGTGAGCAGTAGCTATTTCTTCTCCACGCTCTCCTATGTTCCTCAAAAACTTTCATAATGAACCAATATAATTTTCATATTCTGAGAAAGTAGTGTTTACTGATTTAATAAAGTTTTATGTTACCTGATAAACCTTGGTCTCTTCTACTTAGTTTTTGGGCCTCTCCTTCTCTAAACGCCAGTCGTCTGAAAAAATGTCCAGCTACAACCCATGGTTTTGCTTTTAGAAACCCTTTGAACCCAGTATCATCCTGTGATAACTATTTCTTTTCTATCTGAAAGTCTTCAGAGACGGGGTCACTGATACACGATCTCTTCCCTAAACTCTCGTTGATTAAGCAGTCTGAAAGTTAATCACAGAGATACCCAACAGAGATGTGTATCAATAACTTACGACCATGGGAAATTCATTTGATACTTTTATTTCCTAGGGTGAGAAAGAAATTAGAGCAAGGTAATATGTGGTATAAAAATAGCTAATGTCATGCAAAATGTATTAAAGAAAATGTGATTGCGGAAATTATCAAATCCCTGACTATTAGAGATGGGAGAGAGTCATTTTACAATTTCAAAAATTCAAAAAAATTAGAGAGAAAAATTGATTTGTCTGCTGTCACATGGATAAGCAGTCCTCACCAAAATGTCTGTTTCTCTGACTCTCTTTTCCCTTCAAGCATTTTTGGTGTGCTCAGTTTGTACCGAGCACTGACTATGTTGGGGCTGAGAGGTGAATCAAATGGACAACAATCTTAAACCCATGCAGTGTGTGGTCTAGTGGGCAATACAGGTAAATCAAAAGGCAACTAATGATAAGGTTTTGTGTTAAGGGCCAAAAAGAAAAGATTTGTGATTTAAATGAGAGCTAAGGCAGATTCCTAACAAACACACTCAAATAGCACCAATAACTTCCAAATTTAACCAGTCATATTTATCAAGTAATAGACCATGCTTCAAAACAATTATTTTTCAATGGCTACTGCTGTTTCAATTTTACAACTTAGGTATTATCCGGTTCTCTTGATTGTGAGACAAAGCCTTACACCTTTTCAAAAATCATTTTGCCAAACAAAACTGCCTTTGCTCCTCCCTGATTGGCTGAGGCAGACCTATTCAGTGTCAGCTTCAAGTCATCAACAAGTTTTCTGGGGAGATAACCTAAACACTGTGTTGCAGAAAAAATATCTTCAGAGATTTACCCCATAAGAGTGTCCCATGATGGCCCTGGCTGGATGGCTCAAGTGGTAGAGCATTGGCCTGGCCTGTGGAAATCCAAGGTTGGATTCCCAGTCAGGGCACACAGGAGAAACATCCATCTGCTTTTCCACCTCTCCCACTCTCACTTTTCTCTCTCTCTCTTCCCCTCCTGAAGCCATGGTTCATTGGAGTGAGTTGGCCCCAGGCACTGAGAATGGCTCCGTGGCCTCTGCCTTTGGAACTAAAGAAGAGTTCTGTTGATGAGAAATGGATTGAAGCCCCAGATGGGCAGAGTATCACCCCTTAGTGGGCTTGCCAGGTGGATCCCGGTGGGGCACATATAGGAATCTCTCTGCCTCCCCTCCTCTCAGTGAATAAAATAAATGAGTGAGTAAATAAATAAATAAATAAATAAATAAGAGTGTCCCACCCATGACAATGTAAATATAAAGCCAAAAGTGTGGAAAGTCGGGGCTAAAACTGATTCTGGAATCAACTGGTTCCCACATTGAAAAAGCATAAGAGATCTACTGCAGAATGAATTCAACAGAAGTATAATAAATTTCCTTCCCGCATCATGCAAACAAGTTGTGCTAGTTGATTTTGAAGTCATAAAAGGTTCTACCGATATCTGGTAAACACAACTACCCAAACTGCTCTCTCCTTTTCATCTCTAATTGGAGAGAGGGCACTTTTTGCCTCTTTTCCCAGGCGATGGTATTTATCCACTGAAGAACTCACTAATGGCTTCAGTTCCACATGGCTAATTCCCCTAGGAGAAAAAGCATTTATGCTGCATGCAAAATTCTAGTGTAGTTACAAAAAAGAACATTCTCATTCCTTTTACATTTTTTGTTTCCAGTTCTTGGAGAAATGTGGTGGTAGAATGTTTACCACCTATAACTCTATAAAGTGATACTAATGTATAAAGTTGCTTTACTCTTGGCAAGAGAAGAAGCTGCAAACAGAACCATGTGAGAAGCCTAAGAAAGAAAACGAGCTCCTTGAGCATTCCAGGGGAAGCGTCCAAAGTCAGGAGCAGATGCTGAGCTTCTGAAGGAAATAAGATGGACCTTGTACACACGATGTCCAAATAAATGTCAAGACTGTACAATCATTTTCCCACATTTATATGATAAATAGTGCTGATCCTATTGCACTGCTAGTATACACATCAAAGCAACAAATATATTTTAAAGATCCATGAAACAGCCCATTAAGATACCAATTGCACACATATGCACAATTTTATAACAATCCAAGCATATATATATATATATATATATATATATATATATATATATACATACACACACAGAGGGGTAGGGAAAATACATTTTTATAGACAGGAACACGCCCCATATTTTATTGCTATCTGGGCAGAAACACATTTCCAATCTTTCCTTTTTCCTTTGCCTTTTTCCAAAGATGAATGGGTCTGCTCCTTAAACAATCTGTTTAAGAGCTACGGCATCTTAGAGTTGAGAAAAGCATACTAATATTCCTAACATATCTTCAGTAAGGACAACTGTGGGAATAATAAACAATGACCCATGTCGTTAAAGACATAAGCTATGTCTTCCTTTGGGTTCACACAGAAATGAATGCTTACAACCCAAAATTATTTTTGTGGCAAGCTGATAGCTGCATAAATTATCCATTGCATTACTGTTTGTGCTCTGCCAGGTTCTAGTTCGATCAAACTCCAGTTACCTGGAATACCTCTATTCTTTTGGGGATAAGCCTAGGATATTATCTGAATACAGAGCTTGCCATCACCTCAGACATTCTTTCGATCTGTGAAGTCAGGAATTCACTATTAACTACAGCTCATACTTCACACAAACCTGTGCCCCCATCAGCTCAGACCTCTTCATAACAGTTCATTCTGCTCTCCACCCCCCACCCCCCCGCCCCGTGTATGAGCCAGAGCTCTCTCCCGGTGACTTACTCACCAATAATCTTTTATCTGAAACCCTAATATAATTTTTGCCCATTGACAGCATCTAGCATTTATTATATAATCTAGCAATATATTATTGATGGCAATAAGTCATTTCTTGTTAATCTAGAGAGCTGCATTTTTTCATCTGCAAAAAAATTGCAGATCCCTCAAGGGCAGGAACAATATATTTGATTAACTGACTTATTGGCACAGAAAGCATTTACTGAGCTGTAATTATGGACCAAATAGTGTACTATGCGCTGAAGACAGAGAGATGGCAAAGAAATGTTCTTGGCTTTCAAGGGGATCCTGTCCCTTTAATTCAATCCGCTAAGTGCTTGAAGAGAGCTATATAAGAACACTTTAGACTAGTGATTCTCAGACTTCAGGACCACTGGAGAGGGCTTGTTAAAATACACACTGTCAGGCCTCATTCCCACTCCTTATGATCCAGGAGATCTGAGATGGGGCCTGGGAATCTATATTTTTAACAATTTCTCAGATGATATTGAAATTGCTGGTCTGGGGACAGTCACCTGGAAAAGAGAAAGGTAATCACATAGGTGATCTAAATACAAAGACAAAATGGAGTGGAGTGTCTGCTGTGTTTGCTGTGTTCAGAGGACAGCAGGAAGGTTGGATGATATGTTCAAGGGGGTGTTGAAGGTAGATGTGACATGGTTGTTGGGGACACGTTGTAAGGGTCTCGGATACCATGCTAAGACATGGATTTTAGAAGCATGAAGCACTATCAGGACTTCGTAAATAGGGGAGAAATGTGATCTAGCCTGGGCTATAGTTTTTAGAAAGAAAATAATTAGGACAAAGGATACACAGAGATTTGTATCATAATGATATTTAGAACTAAAGATGAGTATTATTCTGCTCTTTCAACTTTGAGGGCTAGATACCATGCTTCTAATGATTGGTCTGCTTCAGCTTTCCTTAGTGGGACAGTTTTAACAATCTCCTTGGGAAATCACAACTTCCAGGCAAGCTTTCCTCTCCCTCACCTCATGGCAAGTGGGCACCTGGTATCCTACTTTAACTACCAAAGCATTTGTGTTCAGCATGACCAGGTGCTAGTGCAGTAGATAGAGTGTCAGCCTAGAATGCTGAGGACCCAGATTCAAAACCCTGAGGTGGCTGGCTTGAGTATAGGCTCACCAGCTTGAGCACGGGGCCACTGACTTGAACATGGGATCACAGATGTGACCCTCTGATTGCTGGCTTGAGCCCAAACATCACTGGCTTGAAGCCTAAGGTCACTGGCTTGAGCCCAAGGACCCTGGCTTAAGCAAGGGGTCTTTGGCTCAGCTGGAGCATCCCAGTCAAGGCACATATGAGAAAGTAATCAATGAACAACTAAGGTGCCACAACAAAGAATTGATGCTTCTCAACTCTCTCCCTTACTGTCTCTCTCTCTTTCTCTCTAAAAAATATTTTTAAAAATTTGTATTCATGTTTCGTGGACTGATCAGACTGTTATTGCAGGAGGAATTCATGATGTGATATTACTGATTAGAAATTTGAAGTCCAGATGAATTAAGTAAATTATAACCTAGCTAGTCAATACCAGAGTCAAGACTAGAGTTCAACTATCCAAGTCTTTTTTTTATTACCATAGTAATGTGCATAAGGCAAGTTCACTATTTAATTGACTACAACTTGAATAGATATGATCAAGTTTGCATCCATGCAGATGCTAAAACAACATGCATCTTAAAAGCAATGAAATAAATTTAATGAGAGATGGCTTTTCTAGGACCTCTACTGTGTTCATGGGATGAAGGGAGATGCCATGACTTTGATGAGTCACTTTTCCCATGTCCTATTTCCAGACAACAAAGCACCTTGCAGTCGAGGAAACCAACTTCTAAACCAGAGGAACTGAGCCACAAGATAGAAGACGACCTAGGAGCCTGCCTCTTATGAGGGTGTTTGCTGTTCTTTATCCCTGTGTATTTCCTTACCTTCCTCAATTTCACAAGCAACTCCAGGAAATCCCTAGGAATTTATTTCGTCCAATTGTAATTTCCTGATCATAGTTACAGCTTTGAACCTCATTATCAAACTTTAACCTCATGCCCTCATTCTTACCTGCCACAAACAAATTGCTTTATTGCATGGACATATGTTTCAACACATGTTCCTTTACCAAGTCCAAAGAAAACAATCACATGTTTCATTACATAATGATTGCTTCTGATAATTTATTGGCTTACTTGATTTTTACTGAAATTTGGATACTCAATGGAGACCTCCTTCTCTTTTTGGTTTTGCAAGCATAAGTGCTAATATTCCATGGCTAAATTATGACGTAAATTAATCCAGATCACATCTTTTTATTTAGCCAAGAAACAGATTTAACTTTCAGCCACAACATTTTAACACAGAATAAAAAGTACAATGTTTTTGTTTATTTTTAGCCTCAACAGACATTGTACTTGTTAAATATGTTAATATCATGGACATAACAATTGAAAATGGCCTTAATTGTTCATACGTGGGGTGGGAACTGGATCATCTGCATCAAATTGCAGTGGGTTTTTTATGTCTCTGAATTATTATTAGAACTTTCTAATTCAACTCAGTATCTCTCATCCCTCTCTCCACTGACCCATCTTACATAACCCTTCTGAAATGGGTCTTTGACTATATATCTTTACTAAGTCTAAACTCGACAGTTTCCACAAGTTGCTTCTCTTTGACCTTATCACTGTATCGACCGTATGCCTCTCCTTATGTGTTCAATGATGTGAAATTTCTTGATATTTCCAGGACAGGTCATGCTATTTTGTGCTTTCATGGTTACTTAAGCTGTAGTCCTCACTTCTGATCTTTATTCCTCCGTATTGGCAAGCTTCTACTCCACCTCTCAGATCAGATCATCTGCTGCCTTCTCTGGGAAACTGAGTCTTAGACTTCTCCGATTCCTTCACAGATGTTCATGTACCTGTCTTGAAGTACTATGTGACTTTAATGTGTTCCTGCCCCACTAGACCAAGCATGTGCCATTTGAAACATAAAACATGGTAAATATTCAACAAATGTTGTTTAATGGATGATGAAATGACACCGTCTGTACAGTGACAGCCACTGTCTTTACACCCTCACCTCTCAGTATCTTTGTAACACACTACAAAGAGGTTTTTATGTATGTTCCTAAAGAAAATAATTTTGTCAAAGTCAACTATGAGCCCCATATTGCTAAATCCAGTGGGGGATTTTTTTGTGTTTGTGAAATTGAATTTTTCAGCAACATCTGACACTGTCATTTCCTCTCTCTTGAAGTACTTTCTTCATTTGAGGGATATATCTATACCTGCTTTTCTGTTTATGATAGTTATTGTCTCCTCAGTCTTCTTGAAATGTTCTCCCCCCCCCTATTCCTCTCTTTGAAATATGTGGTCATTTCTCAGCCCCCTTCCCCAAAGTCTCTTTCGAGGAAACCTCATTCAGTCCCATGTCTTTAAAACCATTTATAAGCCTATGACTCTCACATTAATATCTTTAGTCTCAATTTCTCCCTTGAGCTCCAGCCTCATCCATCCAACTTCCTTTCCAGCATCTCCACTTGGATGTCTAATGAAAATGAACATGGTCAAACTAAAACCCTTTATTTCATCTCTCCCTGCACACCACTGCCTCTCCTCCACTTTCTCCATTTCCACTAGCCAAGAACTTAAAAATCATTCTCATGAGAGAGCAATCAATGAACAATCAAAGTGCTGCAACGAAGAACTGATGCTTCTCATCTCTCTCTCTTCCTGTCTATCTGTCCCTATCTGTCCCTCTCTCTGACTCTGTCTCTGTCAAAAATAAACAAACAAACAAACAAATAAATACATAGATCAATCAATCAATCATTCTCAATTTTTCTCATACTGCTTATTAAATCCCTCACAGGAAATCCTGTCTTCTGTATCTTTGCAAAGTGTCCTGAATACAGGTTATCTCACTGACTGACGCCATCATTCACCCTAGTCTAAACCACCACCACCAGCAGCTTCTATATCCAACGTCATCCCCTTATATTACTATTTTCCCATTTAGGCCTAATCTCCACTCAGCGACAAAAAAGCAATTTGAAGAAAAAAAAGCTCAGATCATTTCAATCTCCTACTTTGAACGCCCAATGAAACTCAGAGAACAAATGAAATTCTTACCCATGGACTATGTTCCGCAGAACCTGGACCTTGCCTGCTCTCCCGTGTCGTTTCCCCCCATGTTCCCCTTATATTTGGACCCATGATATATCTTGGACAAGTCAAGTCTCCATTGATCTCTGTGCCCTTGTCCTTGAGTTTCCTGTGCCTGCAATATGTTTTCCCTAAATATTCACCTGGCTTGCTGCTTTAAGTAACTCATTTCTTCTTAAATACTGCCACCCAAAGCAGTTCAGTATGCTCACCCAGTCTAAACTAGCCCACCTTCAAAATAACTTTCTGTCCCTTAAACCAGCACCCTGCCCCACCAGAATGTATCACTATATGATACAGTATGTGCATGTATGTAATACATGCAATAAATAAATAGTGCTTACTTATTTTCTGGCTCTCTACTAGAATGAGTGCAAGTTCCACGATGGTGGGGACTTAATTTTGCTCAATTTTTATCCTCAGTACCTGGAAAATAACATGTGTTTGGTAAATATATATTGAGGAAATTAATATATGGAAGGGACCCCAAATTATACCACTGTGGCATACAAATAGCTTTGAACTGAAGGCATTTGAGAATCAACACATGCACAAAGATGGTCTGTCTTCACCTATTCCCCTTTATGCATAAATGTTTTCCAGTTATTATAGATCCCTCTTTAAGGGAGGGCTTCTCATACCATAAGGAAAAAACAACTCCCGCCTGACCTGTGGTGGTGCAGTGGATAAAGCGTCGACCTGGAAATGCTGAGGTCGCCAGTTCGAAACCCTGGGCTTGCCTGGTCAAGGCACATATGGGAGTTGATGCTTCTAGCTCCTCCCCACCTTCTCTCTGTCTCTCTCTCTCCCTCTCTGTCTCTCTCTCTCTCCCTTTCTCTCTCCTCTCTAAAATGAATTTTAAAAAATTTTTTAAAAAAAGAAAAAAAAAAGAAAAGAAAAAACGACTCCTGTCACTGGCGATGAGGAGCAGGCACCAGAATGAGAACTTGCACAAACAAACCTCACTAAAACAAACCTCACCTCCCGGTACATTTACCCCCATACATTTCTAAGTAATTTTCCACTAACACTACCCTTATTACAATGGTATACAAGCTCGAAATTCTAACAGTTTCTCTGAGCTACATTTTCTGAGTTGCTGTGTACATACATAACTAAATTTTGTTTTCTTTTTTCTTGCTAATCTGTCTTTTGTCAGTTTAATTTACAGACCCCAAGCACTGAACTTAAAAGGATAGAGGAAATGCCTTTTCTTTCTGACAGCATAAATGAACACATCAATAAGTGAATAGCTTGAGTAACTTTCCTCATCCTTCTAAGCCGCACTCCATTATTCTTTTTATTGATCACACCACCAATGCCAGATAAGAGATGGAATTTCTTAAGAGTAAGGACATTCGTAATGTTAAAAGGCTACCATAGAGAGCTGCCACATTGAGAAATGGTCCACATGGCCTTCATTCAGTCTCATTAAGCTAAATTGTTGGGAGGATTAGGATGAGAAAAGGAGATACCCCTCTGCATGGAGATCTCAGTGATGGATTAATCACGGATGTCTAAACACACATGAAAGCACAGTAGTTCCCTTGACACAGGTAAAGGTTACTGCTTACACCAGTGTGATGGCCCCGCAGAGTCCGCAACCCAGCAGTGTCCCCTCACAGAATGACAAGTCTACCTGAACTGCAGATCTAGCCAGATGTGGCCAGCTGCCAAAGTACCAAATGATCAGGTTAGGACATCCTCAGATCCTTCCTAAATTCCCTTACTGCCATTCCCATGTTTTTGTAAACCCCTCAAACTCTTCCAACCGATATCAAGTAGCTTTTATACGAATCCAGTGGGGAGTTCCTGAATGCATACCAAGAGAAGTGTGACTCTTAGGTCCATTTCCCAAACTGGCCAGCCTATCATCTGTCCTTACCTCAATTCTTATTTTTTCCATATCAGAGTGGAAGCCTGCCTGCCGATCACTTAAATTCAAACCCAAGAAAGTGCCTTTAGCAGAGAAGATATTTAATCAAGAAGTTTCTTTGGGGGATGATTTGGCTAGGGGTCCTCTGTATGGACCCGAAAGGCTTATCAGTAAAGAAACAGTGGACCTGAATTTCCTGTTTCTGGATAGAGACCTGGCAGGTGGAGACTCTAGGGGCAACAATCTCAGGCGGTGTGGCAGGCTCACACCAAATGTACCCATCAATGCCCATCGTTCCCTTGAGAGCCCTGGGAAGGAACCCACTGAAAATCACCACAGAGGTTTACCTTCGGCATCAATCCCCAAGTCCTTGGAAGCGAAGCACTCAAACAGACTACCCGCGAATGGCATTTTCTCACCCCCAACTCACTTAAGAGTTTATAACTATAAAACAGCCTATTTTTGGCTCTGGCCGGTTGGCTCAGTGGTAGAGTGTTGGCCTGGCGTGTGGAAGTCCCGGGTTCGATTCCCGGCCAGGGCACACAGGAGAAGCGCCCATCTGCTTCTCCACCCCTCCCCCTCTCCTTCCTCTCTCTCTCTTCCCCTCCCGCAGCCAAGGCTCCACTGGAGCAAAGATGGCCCGGGCGCTGGGGATGGCTCTGTGGCCTCTGCCCCAGGCGCTAGAGCAGTGTTTTTCAACCACTAGTCCGTGGATCAGTTCACCAGAAATATTGTGCTGGTCCACAAAAGAGTTACCCACCCTGATGTTATATGAAGATTATAGACCCAATGATCTTAGTCGAATTCACATATGCTCGAGGTGATTTCTACCTTAGCGGTCCCCAAAGTAATTCTCCTATTTTCAGCTGTCCTCAAGTGTAAAAAGGTTGAAAACCACTGCGCCAGAGTGTCTCTGGTCGCAACAGAGCTATGCCCCAGAGGGGCAGAACATCGCCCCCTGGTGGGCGTGCCGGGTGGATCCCGGTCGGGCGCATGCGGGAGTCTGTCTGACTGTCTCTCCCCGTTTCCGGCTTCAGAAAAATACAGAAAAAACAAACAAACAAAACAACAACAACAACAACAAAAAAAAAACCCAGCCTATTTTTGGATGATCCCAGGTACGTTGAAGGCAGTAGTTTTCTACCACTTATAAGCCTGTGCTTCTCCTACTTTCAGAGACTTCCAGCAACATTATACCCAGGAACAACTACAACAGCAAAAGTTACTATTTTATTATCTTGGAAAGCACAGGCATAGGATACATTTTATACAGAGAAACTTACTGGTTTCCTTTATTAAACTTAAGGTTGAGGATCTGTTCTATAGCTTCCCCGACATCTATGTTACTGTTTTTCCCATTACACAAAAGTACAGTTAAAGCACCCAAGCTGGAAGCCTTATCTCTCAGTCATAGTTCCAAAAGGCGGGGAGAGAGCCAGGCTACAGAGAGAATAGAACAGGACTCTCTGAATCTCAGTCAGTTTCACTAAGCGGTCCTGGTAAACACAGCACTAGGCCCAGGGACCTTCTCAGTCTGTGTGCCTCTAGAAGAGTGGCTCTCAAAGAGTGCTTGCTGGACCAGCATCATTTGAGTCACTTGGGACTGTTTTAGATATGTAAATTATCAAATCTCACCTCACAGCTATTTTATCAGAAACTCTAGGGGTGGGGCCCAGCAGTCAGTATTTTAACAAGCCCTCCAGGTAATTCTGATGCAGGCTAATTTATGAGAAACATTCCCCTGCAGCAGGGGTCCCCAAACTACAGCCCAGGGGCCACATGCGGCCCCCTGAGGCCATTTATCCAGCCCAGCCGCACTTCCGGAAGGGGCACCTCTTTCATTGGTGGTCAGTGAGAGGAGCATAGTTCCCATTGAAATACTGGTCAGTTTGTTGATTTAAATTTACTTGTTCTTTATTTTAAATATTGTATTTGTTCCCGTTTTGTTTTTTTACTTTAAAATAAGATATGTGCAGTGTGCATAAGGATTTGTTCATAGCTTTTTTTATAGTCCGGCCCTCCAACGGTCTGAGGGACAGTGAACTGGCCCCCTGTGTAAAACGTTTGGGGACCCCTGCCCTACAGTGTTAAAAGCCAAAGGGTTTTGAGCAGATAGTAACAGGTTCCATGATTTCTAGCATTGAGGATTACCAATCCAGAGAGCTAAGGCCACTCCATTTGCAGGGAAATAATATGTATGTTGAACTGTATGAAGCCCACAGTGCAGCCTTTCCTATAGCTAGAATGCTTAGTGCTGTCTTATATTAATCCTGAACCTAAAACCAAAATTATGTTAAAAAAAAAGAAAGAAAGAGGGCCCTGACCGGTTGTCTCAGTAGTAGAGTGTCGACCTAGCATGTGTCAGTCTCGGGTTCAATTCCCAGTCAGGACACACAGCAGAAGCGACCATCTGCTTCTCCACCCCTCCTCCCTGTTCTCTCTTTCTCTCTTCTGCTCCTACAGCCATGGCTCAATTGATTCGAGAACGTCAGCCCCAGATGCTAAGGATGGCTCTGTGGAGCCTCTGCTTCAGGCAGGGTTGACTGGATTTCTTGGAGTGAAAGTCCCACAATTCTACATCTCCCTGTATTATGAATACTGAACATTGCATTTATGAAACATTAGTTCTCCCTGGTCTCCCCATCTCTTGATGCCACCTCCTTCTCATTTGCCTTGGCCACAGTGATGCAGGACTCCCCCTCTTCCATCCCGTGTTCACACAGCCTTGTGCTGAGCACTGGGGATACGCAGATGACAAGGTCCTTGCTCTCTAGATTAATCACGCCTGACATATTTTCATCTCTGAGTCTTCATGAAAACTGTTCCTTTGCGCTGAATTACCCTTCCTTTCTCTGATTTTTCATTTTCGGACTGATTCTGCAGCCCTGGGCAGTCACCGCATCCTGTGTTCGCCCTTCTCAGCGCACAGTATTGCCATTATTTGATTACACGCCTGACTCCCCTCAACTAGCAGATCCTGGAAAGGCTGTGTCTTTCATCTCTCTATCACCAGCATTTCGCACCGTTTCTACCTACAGCTGATACTTGATCAAATGTGGATAAGTGAATGAATGAAAACCAAACACTGCATTGGAAGGGGACTAAAATGTATCGTACAAGAAATGTATCTTTTGAATTTTAACACATTGGTCGGCATACAGACTGAGAGAAATGATTTAAAATGAGCTGACCTAGGGTTCTGTGACTTCTTCCACTCTTGATTTCACGTTGTAATCAAGGCCCTAAGCTGCTTGTTTCTACTTAACCTTACAAGCTCATACAAATTCAGTTGGCAATGTATCCAATTGCCAGAGTTGCCTGGCATTGTATACTGATCCTCCAAGGTGCTTAATGACCCACCGTGGCTCGTTAACAACCACCTGCAAGACTGATAGGCATGAAATGCATTTTAATAGCAACCAAAACCTTGTTTCCCTGATTTATAGACCTATCACTGCTACAGACCAAACCAAATTTCTGAAATTCTGGCTGCTCAGATCCAAATTGCAATCTTATTGTTGTATTAATAATATTGGAGTTTGAGGTTAATATTACAACACATCCAGCACACAGGGGAGAGAACAAACCTGGAAGTAGGAATGTTAGTTAGAAGCTAATGATTTGTTACAGAGGAATGTGGGGCTCAGACAGTCCGTTCTCTTTGTCAAGCTCAGATACAAACGACCGCTCCATCCCTGATTGCAATACGTCTCCATGGGAGTTATGTGCACTGCATCTGAAAATAATAACTTGAGATAGGGAGACAAAGAGTGCATCGGCCAAGGAAGTGCGGCATTCACAAAGAGGCATTTTATCTGCTGGTTCTTAATCAGGGCAGACCTGAATATTCACACTTACGGCACAGAAACTGAAAGGGAGGGCTGGGATTTAAAAGGCCCTTCATCTTGGTCTGGCTCTGCGGGGTGTTCTCCCTGCAGCTGGTGGGTCCCTTTCTGTTTCTGATGTCTCCACCTGCAGGTGGTGGCACTGGCCCCGGACCTCATGAAATGACCCTCTCCCTCTTCTCCACAGTATCCCTGCTGCTGGTAGACCGCAGCCAGGAAGTTAGGGGATGACAAAAGGTCTCTCACTAAAAGCCTTGATTAATCAGCTCCATAATGTTTGCTCCACAAGACTCCTTTTTCAAATAAGGTTTTCCAAAAAATGTGCTAATGCATCTCTTCAGTTTTATTCAAAATTCAACAGGAGTGTGACTGTAAAGAGAGGGAGGGTACAAGATAGTTTAGAAGGAAGCATACATTCAACACAGGCCAAAGGGAATTACCCGGTGGAGAAGCGAAGACAGTGCTAAACCTTGACAGGAAGTGCACAGCAACAGAAGGACACTGGAAGGAGGAAGGAAACCAGTGCATCACATTTTAGATCTTGTGAACATTTCTGCCCAACCACTCCAAAGGAAGGAAGGAATGAATGTGGACAGAAGGGAGGAAAAGAAGTTGATTCCATGGTGGACTAGAGAGCAAAGGTCCAGTGCTCTGCATTTGCTCTATGACCGGACCTCGAGCCTCCTTCCTTTGCAAGTCAAAATGATTCCACCCATCCACCCACCCACCCATCCATCCACCCACCCACCCGTCCGTCCGTCCATCCATCCATCCATCCATCCATCCATCCATCCATCCATCCATCCATTCATTTATTGGGGTGACTGACACTGGTTAAGAAAACCATGCAGATCCCAAGTGTGCGATCCAGCCAGACCTCATCTGCACGCCACATCCTGTGTCCATCCACCAGGCAGAGTCTCCTTCTGTCTCCACTTCCTCCCACCCTTGGTCCATTTCCATCTGTCCTCATCTCCTTCCCTCCAGCTACCACCATACTTTTTCAGTGTCTATATGTCATACATATATACTGCCCACAAAAGCTAAGGCATGTTTCAAACTGAATATGAAGCGATAAAAAAAAAGCATTTGATTTTATTTTTATTAAATAACATCAGAAAAGCAAACAAGTCAAAGAAAGTTGTTTGGTTATGCAAATGAGATGCAAAACAAACTTATTTCATTGGTGAAAATGCACTATACAAAAGGCTGAAAGTACTATAGTATCTGCACATCCCCTGACTTCCTAATTTTTGTGAATACTGTATATTTGCTTAATCCCTTTACCTTTTTCACTCAGTCCCTCCAACCACTTGCCCTCTGACAGCTGTCAGTCTGTTCTATATATAGATGCTTCTGTTTCTATTTTGTTTGTTAAATCATTTCGTTGATTATATTGCACATATAAGTGAGATTATATGGTACTTGTCTTTCCCTGACTGGCTTGTGTCATTTAGCATAATAACTTCCAGGTCCATCTGTGCTGTACCAAAGAATAAGATTTCCTTTTCTTTTATGGCTAAGTAGTATTAACTATTCCCATCTACCTTTCGTGTCTTTGCTCTATTTTTTTCTAGTCTATTGGCCAAGTTGTAGAAAGGGGCTTTCACAAATTCTGGCTGATTCAAATTATTTGCCAGTATAGAAGTGAAGACCGTACTTGCTGATATACTTATAAAAGTGCAGCCTAGTCTAAAGCAGTGGTTTTCAAAGAGAGATGAGAAGAAGAGTGGCAGCATTAGTGTTGCCAAGGAACATGTTAGAAATGCAAATTATAGATGCACCCCAGACCTACCAGACTAGCAACCCAAAGGTGAGGCTGGGAACTATGCAGTATGACCCTCAAGGTGACTGCGATGCTGCTGAAGTGTGGGAGTCATTGGCCTAGAGCAGTGGTGGTCAACCTGGTCCCTACCGCCCACTAGTGGGCGTTCCATCTTTCATGGTGGGCAGTAGCAGAGCAACCAAAGTATAAATAAAAAGATAGATTTAACTATAGTAAGTTGTTTTATAAAGATTTATTCTGCCAAACTTAGCAAAAATATGACATAAAGTACTTGGTAAGTAATTATTATTATATGCTTTAACTTGCTGTAACTCTGCTTTATAAATTTTATAAAGTCAAGTTATTTCCCTACTTTATAAATTACCATTACTGTGGAACCGGTGGGTGGTTAGAAAATTTTACTACTAACAGAGATACAAAAGTGGGCAGGAGTATAAAAAGGTTGACTACCCCTGGTCTAGAGGGCCGAAACTTTAGTATAACTTCCCATCAGCTGGGGACTCTGTTTTCTTTTTAAAATATATAGAATCCAGGTCTTCAGTCACTGACATTGATTCAGTAGGTTTGGGATGAACGTAAGAAGTTGACAGCTGGCACTGGCCAGTTGGCTCAGCAGTAGAGTATTGATCTGCCATGTGGATGTCCCAGGTTTGATTCCTGGTCAGGGCACACAGGATAAGTGACAATCTGCTTCTCCACTCTTTCCCTTCCTCCTTCTCTCTATCTCTCCCTATCTCCCCCATCCCATAGCAACAGCTTGATTGGAGCAAACTGGACCCAGGCACTGAGGATGGCTCCATGGAGCCTCTGCCTCAGGTGGTAAAAACAGCTCAGTTGCTGAGCAATAGAGCAACAGCCTCAGTTGGGCAGAGCATTATCCCCAGACAAGGTTTACTGGGTGAATCCTGGTCAGGGCACATGCAAGAGT
This sequence comes from Saccopteryx bilineata, assembly GCF_036850765.1. Taxonomy (NCBI): domain Eukaryota; kingdom Metazoa; phylum Chordata; class Mammalia; order Chiroptera; family Emballonuridae; genus Saccopteryx; species Saccopteryx bilineata. Next base: position 119,816,926 of record NC_089502.1, on the reverse strand, counting down.
TTGTCTCTTTGTCTCCAAAGAAGAAGGAGAAGGGGGGGATAAGTAGAAGAAGAAGAAGACAGAAGTTGATGATGAAGAAGAAGAAGAAGAAGAAAATGAAGGAGGAGGAGGAGGAAGAAGGAGGAGAAGAAAGGAGGAGGAAGGAGAAGGAGGAGGAGGAGGAGGAGAAGGAAGAAGAAGGAGGAGGAAGAGGAGGAGAAGGATAAGGAGGAGGAGGAGAAGGAAGAGAAGAAGAAGAAGAAGAAGAAGAAGAAGAAGAAGAAGAAGAAGAAGAAGGAGGAGGAGGAGGAGGAGGAGGAGGAGGAGGAGGAGGAGGACGACGACGACGAGGAGGAGAAGGAAGAAGAAGAAGAAGGAGGAGGAGGAGGAGGAGAAGGAGGAGGAGAAGGAGCAGGAGAAGGAGGAGGAGAAGGAGGAGGAGGAGGAGAAGGAGGAGGAGAAGGAAGAAGAAGGAGGAGGAGGAGGAGAAGGAGGAGGAGAAGGAAGAAGAAGAAGGAGGAGGAGGAGGAGAAGGAGGAGGAGAAGGAAGAAGAAGAAGGAGGAGGAGGAGGAGGAGGAGAAGGAAGAAGAAGGAGGAGGAGGAGGAGGAGAAGGAGGAGGAGAAGGAAGAAGAAGAAGAAGGAGGAGGAGGAAGAGGAGGAGGAGGAGGAGGAGGAGAAGTAGTTGACAGCTTTTATTTAATTAAGATAATTCTTGCCTGACCGGTGGTGGCGCAGTGGATAAAGCGTCAACCTGGAAATGCTCAGGTTGCTGGTTCAAAACCCTGGACTTGCCCAGTCAAGGCACCTATGGGAGTTGATACCTCCAGCTCCTCTCCTCTTCTCTCTCTCTCTCTCTCTCTCTCTCTCTCTCTCCCCCCCCCTAAAATGAATAAAATGTTTAAAAAAATAAAAAAAAGGAAAAAATAAAAAAGGTAATTCTGAATGGAGATGTGGGGATTGCACTTAGAGAAACGCTGGCACAGGACACTTTCTGATCCGCTCCATACAGCATGCAGTAACATCGCCTCCTCTCCATCGCCTCCCCCCACTCCTCTGTCCTCTACTCCTGTTTTCATAATCATGCTGTACACTCCCCACCTCTCCGCCCTTGGCTCTTCTCTGCCTGTTTCACCACCAGTCTTCTTTTCTTGCCTATTCAACTTACACACCTCTTCATACTTTATGAAACGCCTTCCTCAGCCTCCCTCAGGCAAAGGGCATCCCTTCTCTTTTTCACTCAGCTGACTCACTGTTCATTGTAGTCGATCTGAACAAGTAAGGTCTTTGGAAAGGCGCCGGCTCATTCACGCATTCATTCAATAATTATTTATCTCTCATCTACTTTGTTTAAGGGACTATGTTAGGCCCTGACCATATAACAGTAGACAAAATGGACACAGTCCCTCCCCTACTGGAGCTTACAGGCTACATTGAAAGCATAACCGCCCCACTTACTAGCTATTGATCTTTAGCAGGTTATTTAACCTGTTCGTGTCTTAGTGTAATCAGTGACTTGATGATGACAGTTCCAACCTTCCGGAGCTGGGGCGAAGATGAAGGAGCAAGAGAGAAAAGTGTATGATGGACCACCTGTTACATAGTAGGCCTTCAATAAGTCATTGCTATTAGATCATCACACTCCATCGTAATGGTTTCCAGTATGTGTCTTCCACTGGTCGGTCAAGTTCCTTGAGACGAATCCTGCACCTGGGAATTCCTTGTCCTTACCACAGTGCCTGAAACCCAACTGACATCATAATTCCTTTATAAACATTTCAGAATAAATAAATTGCCTGACCTGTGGTGGCGCAGTGGATAAAGCATCGACCTAGAATGCTGAGGCTGCCGGTTTGAAACACCGGACTTGCCCAGTCAAAGCACATACAGGAATTAATTATTATAAGTCGATGCTTCCCACTCCTCCCCTTCTTCTCTCTCTTTCTCCTCTCTCTAAAAATAAATAAACTTAAAAAAAAGAATAAATAAATTTTACTTCATCAGGCAAGTTATGTATCCCAATGTTCACCATTTTTTGTTCTTCCCCTAGAAAAACAAAGCAAACCCGGTCAGATAAACTTCAATGGTGATTTTGTTACTGCTGCTATTTAAGGAATGTATTACCAATAAGAACTTTTCTTCTCACATTGAACATTGCGAGATAAAATAATCGCATCCAAGTTAATGTCATGGCAATAATTTAGTCAGATTTAACCAGTTCAAGTGCTCTTTAAAATACAAAAATGGAATCCATGTCAAAATCTGCTTTTTGGAAGCCCTGAAGAAAAGCAGCATAGACACATTGATCTTGAGCAAGAGTACAGTTGCTGGCCTTTAGATGGGACAAGCCTGTTCTTACACTGTCTCAAAAAACAAATGTCCATCCTGTGCATGGATACCGAATGCACACAGGAAAGAAGAAAGCCAGGTCAGGTGAATTTTGGTGTGAGCATTTCTATGCTTAAGATCAGAATTGATGCTAAAAAAAAAATATGTTTGGCCTGACTGGCAGTGGCAGAGTAGATAGAGTGTCAACTTGGGACAGTGAGGTTCCAGGATCAAAACTGAGGCCGCTGGCTTGAGCATGGGCTCACAAGCTTGAGCGTGGAATCACAGACATAACCCCATGGTCACTGGTTTGAGTCCAAAGTCACTGGCCTGAGCAAGGGGTCACTGGATCAGCCCCCCCCCAGTCTTAAGAGAGAGCAATAAATGAACAACTAAGGCGCTGCAACCAAAAATTGATGCTTATAATCTCTCTCCCTTACTGTCTCTCTCTCACTAAAAACCAAAGAAAACCTGTTCTGTTACAAAATGGTTCCTTACTCCAGTGGTTCCTTTACTTGATCATGCAACAAAATCACCTAGACACTAGTTTACAGATTTCTGGTTCCCCTTCCAGAGTTTCTAATTCAGCATCTCCAGGTAGGATTCAAGAATTTTCATTTCTAACAGTTTCCAGGAGATGGTGATCTGTAGACAAATCTTTTGAGAACCACCACTCTATGAGGCTAAAGTTTTGAAAATGCCATGAAGAAGAATGCTCTGCTTCTAAAGAAAGAGAAGCAAGAAAGGCTAACAAAAAAAATGTTCACAATCTCAGGGAACTGACATCCTCCAAGTAAATGTAACTGCACCTCCATATACGCCGACGACCCATTGTTTCCCAGGCTGGCCTACATTGACCACGTTATCTTGCTTCGTTATTTGTATGAATCTGCTTTCTTATGCCAAAGGGAAGGGAGGTTGGAGGGCTGGGTGAAACAGGTGAAGACATTCAGAATTACTAACTGGTAAATACAAAATGGTTACAAGGATGTAGAGTACAGCATGAGGAATATAGTCAATAATATTGTAATAACTCTGTATGGGTCCAGGCAGGTGCCAAAATACCAGGAGGAAAGTTTGTCAAGTCTCAGATTGTCTAAACATTACACTGTACACCTGCAACTAATACAACATAATACTGAATGTAAACTGTAACTGAAACCTAAATTTTAAACAAATGCTGGCCTGGTTTATTCATCTTTATGTCTATCATGGCTTATATAAAGTAAATGCTCAATGAATGTTTGTTGAATTAAAAGAATTCTTAAGAAAATACACTGTTCACCTTAATCTCTAAATTGGTAGCCGACACTCTATTGATTTCACTGTTTGGAATCCTGGTTTTCTTTCTTTTTTTTAATTAATTAATTTATTTATTCATTTTTAGAGGGGAGAGAGAGAAACAGAGAGAGAGAAAGGGGGAGGAGCTGGAAGCATCAACTCCCATATGTGCCTTGACCAGGCAAGCCCAGGGTTTCGAACTGGCAACCTCAGCATTTCCAGGTCAATGCTTTATCCACTGCACCACCACAGGTCAGGCCTGGTTTTCTTTTTCATCTGAAATGATTTGCATAGGTGAAGAACAGGACAACTTCTGCGAGGTGATATATAAGTAATACCTAGAGATACTTAAAGAATGAAAACATTATACAAATGCCATATATAATCTATGCAATTTCATAAAACTTTCTATTGTGCTCCTACAAAATGGCTGGAAGCATACCAAATGTTGGAGATGCCTCGTAGAATAATGCTGATTGCTTCAATTTATTGAGCATTTAGGATGCGACAGGCACCACACAAAGTGCTTCCCATAAATGACACTTCTTTACTTGTCGCAACACCCTTAGAAGTTGGCACAATCAGCATCTCTAAATTAAGGAAGAGGGAAGCAAAACTTTAAAGGATAAATTTATCTGAAGCTACACAGATATGAAATGGCAGAACCCTGCCTTGAACTCAGGCCATCTGAAGTTAGCTTGTTCTCAAAGTCTTAGCAGATGGACTCATGCTGGAGAGGTGCTCGCTCTCACGAGACTCACAGGCAAAGAGGCCAAGTTCTTTCCTGAGATCCAAACCCAAGGAAAGCTATCGGTTCCCACTACATAGGTCCAAAGTTCTAAAATACAGACCCCAAAGTGTAGCTCATTTCTGGGTCTAATTAGAAACATTTTAAGGTATAATTTTCCATTCATTCATTTGACAAATGTTTTCTGAATGCCTGAAGAGTTCATGACAGAGAAAATATGTGCAAAGTCAGGGGAGGTAATCACTACTTAGAAGCATCTAAACAAACAAAAAAGAGCCTGACCAGGTGATGGCACAGTGGATAGAGTGCCAGACTAGGATGCAGAGTACCTAAGTTCAAAACCTCGAGGTCACTGGCTTGAGTGTGGGCTCATTCTGCTTGAGTGCAGGGTCAATGGCTTGAGCATGGGATCATAGACATGACCCCATGGTTGTTGGCTTGACCCAAAGGTCACTGGCTTCAAGCCCGAAGTCACTGGCTTGAACAAGGGTTCACTTGCTCTGCTATAGCCCCCCAGTCAAGGCACATATGAGAAAGCAATCAATGAACAACTGAGTTGTCACAAGAAGGAACTGATGATTGATGCTTCTCATCTCTCTCCCTTCCTGTCTGTCTGTCCCTATCTCTCCTTCTCTCTGATCCTCTGTTTCTGTCAAAAAAAAAAAGTTAACAAGACTTGTTAGTATGCTTGGTGTACAAAGAAGAATACAAAGAAAGGGGTTGAGAAAGAGAATAGTACTGGAATTGTACCAGACTCTAGGTCATCTTGGGTCTTGAAAATCACGTTAAGGCCAAGAACAATAAAAATTATTTGATGGACAAAAGAGACAAGGCTAAGTTTACATTTTTAAAATATCAGTCTGGCTGCAAAGACAAAACTCTGGTGGGGAGGGGCAGAGTCATATTAATTCGACTAACTCAGAGGTTACTGTGGTCATCCCCATGAGAGATGGGGGCAGCCTGACTCAGGATAGTGATGGACAGACAGGAAAACTACAGAGATTCTGAGGCTAAATCAGGATTGGGTGACAAATTAGATATTGTGGATTGAAGTAGAGTGAGGAGGAATCAAGTACAGGTCTCTGACTCTTAGCCCACTCAACTGGTGGTATGGTTTACTGGGATAGAGCAAAGGGGGTGTGTATCGGGTTTGAAGGGAAGGACCATGAGTTCAGTATGGTGTCTATTGAATTTGAGCAACCTTTGACAGTGCAGATGCCAACCTGGCAGATGGGTATTTAAGGCTAGCATTCAGGGAGAAGTTCGGGGCTAGAGATGTGAATTTTAGAGGCTTTGCAGGAAAGTTAGTAACTTAAATCAAGAGCATGAATGAGGTCACCTAGGAAGAAAAAAGAGTGAAAAAATGGGTGTTTTTATCCTTCTTTGGTACATTGTGTAAGGAATCAGAATCATATCCATTTAATTTTAAATTAGGAAAGCAATCTAGGACCTGGATAGTTTGCTCAATGGATAGAGCATTGACCTGGCATGTGGATGACCCAGGTTCAATCCCTGGTCAGGGCACACATGTGAAGTGTCCATTTGCTTCTTTCCCCTTCCTCTACCTCTTCTCTCTGTCTCTTCTCCTCCCACAGTCAGTTGGCTCAATTGGTCCGAGCGTAAGAACCGGTACTGAGGATAGCTCTGTTGGAGCACATCGGGCTCAGGTGCTAAAAATAGCTCAGCATTTGAGCATTGTCCCCAGAAGGGGGTTGCCAGGTGAATCCAGGTTGGGCTGCATTTGGGAGTCTGTCTCACTATCTCCCCTCCTCTCAAGTAAAAGAAGGAAAGAAAAAAAATAAAGGAAGGAAGGAAGGAAAGGAGGAAGGGAGGGAGGGAGGGGGGAAGGGAGAAAGAGAGAGAAAGAAAGAGAGAGAGAGAAAGAAAGAGAGAGAGAGAAAGAAAGAGAGAGAGAGAGAGAGAGAAGGAGAAGAAAACCAATCTAACCATCATGGTATAGAATCAAGAGAACTGAAACGTTGAAAGTTTGGTCCATGTGCTAGATCTCAAAAGTGGAGCTGGAGCAGAAACACAGGTCTTTAGAGCTGCAGTGTAATTCTCCAACTCCTATGTCAGTGTTTCTTAAAATGTTGTCCTGGGACCAACATCATTAGCATCATCTATACTCTTGTCAAAAATGCAAATATTGAGGCCCCGTCCCAGATCTACTGAATCAGAAGCTCAGGGTTTGGGACTCAGCCCTCCTAGTGAGCCTGCCATATGTTCATTTCTGAGAATTTTTGCTTTACTTTGTGAAATCCCTTGCTTGAGTAGCAGTTAGCAAAGTGGTGTATTCCCACTCATAGGTAGAGGGGGAGAAGGGGCCATGGGAGGCTGTTCTTGATTCTGTGGCAGTAGAGATAGTATAAACTAGAGCCTCTTGAACTCAACAGAAGCTATAGACAGCACTGGTACATGTGTGTTTGATAGACCAACAATTATGCTTGCCATTTCTGTGCTTTGCAGGTGGAACAGACAGTGGTGCCAGGGTAAATGACATAACCATCCAAGTTGAACAGGTAAAGTGGTCTAAGGCAGTGGTCCCCAACCTTTTTTAGGCCACAGACCGGTTTAATGTCAGAAAATATTTTCAAAGACCGGCCTTTAGGGTGGGACGGATAAATGTATCACGTGACCGAGACAAGCATCAAGAGTGAGTCTTAGATGTAACAGAGGGAATCTGGTCATTTTTTAAAAATAAAACATCGTTCAGACTTAAATATAAATAAAATGGAAATAATATAAGTTATTTATTCTTTCTCGGCGGACCGGTACGAAATGGCCCACGGACTGGTACCTGTCCGCGGCCTGAGGGTTGGGGACCACTGGTCTAAGGCACAAGGAGGAAAAAACTGATTCTGTAGGATTTGACAGAGAAGGTACTTTAAATGGTCAATCTCAGCCTCATAGATATAAACAGCTATTTTCAAGACTCAAACACCCACACACTCATCTTTAGAACAATGTTAGCAATTCTGTATGCTTGACAGATAAACCTCCGTTGCAAATTATCCTCCAGTCATATAATTTAAAACCAGCAGTTTCTGGTGTTTTATTGCTTTGAAATATGTGCCCTGAACCAGATGTTTATACCTGGGTCTGCTAAACCTAATAGAATAGTTTACTTGATGTGTAAGTACAATTAAGAAACACTTCCTTAATAGGGGAAGAGGGACAAATTAATATGTTTAATTTCTAAAAACACAGACTGTTCTCTGCTCTATAACAGTCTGTCAGCTAGAAATTTCTATTAACTGTCTCTTCCCTACTTCATGAATACAGGAATAAGTTGTGGTTTTAATGATTATTTCGGAACATTCAGGGATCTTAAGGCAGATAATGAATCAGAGTTTAATTTGTATTCAGGGCAGCTTCATTCTTTTATACTTACTATCATCCTATTTTTTTTATTTCTTTAAGCTTTTATTGTGAAAATTTTCAAACATAAAAAATGCGATAGTACAAGTGGTAATTATAACATAGTCCCAGGGATGTAAATTAGAGAATAGAGAATATAGTCAATATTGTGATAACCACTTATGTACCAGGTGGGTTCTGGGCATATCAGGGGGAGCCCTATGTAAAGGCTCTGATCGTCTAACCCAGGGGTCCCCAAACTTTTTAAACAGGGGGCCAGTTCACTGTCCCTCAGACCGTTGGAGGGCCGAACTATAAAAAAAAACTATGAACAAATCCCTATGCACACTGCACATATCTTATTTTAAAGTAAAAAAACAAATCGGGAACAAATACAATATTTAAAATAAAGAACAAGTAAATTTAAATCAACAAACTGACCAGTATTTCAATGGGAACTATGCTCCTCTCACTGACCACCAATGAAAGAGGTGCCCCCTCCGGAAGTGCGGTGGGGACCGGATAAATGGCCTCATGGGGCCGCATGCGGCCCACGGGCCATAGTTTGGGGATCCCTGGTCTAACCACTGTGCTGTCCACTTGCCTGGAACTCATACAAAATAAAATTGAAAGAAGAAAATGTGATAGTGTGTTAAATCGCCATATAATTTCACCTAGATTCAATAATTGTCAGCATTTGCCATGTTGGTTTTATCTATTCTTCATCTCTGTTTTTTGCTGAACTATTTTATATTTAATGATAATTCCTCAAAAGGGAGTATCTAATTAATAAGGGCACACCCATTTCTTGACCAGTATACATACACCTACATATGTAAGCTTAATTTATTTTTATGACTAGGATTCATCTATTCTATTATCCTGGATAAAAAGAAATGGTATGCACCGCTTCTATTTAGTAATTTAAGAAATTTATCCTTTCTGATATAGATGCTCTTAACGGCATTCTGATACATGTATTTTCTTTAATGATCACACGTAATAAAATACATTGGCTTTGTTAAATCAAATACATCCTGAAATAACTGTACCATTAGCATTTGAAATACCCTTGAAAGGATTTCATATTTCTCTTCCTCTTCCAATGTGCTACTCAAAGGGCCAAGGCATTTATTTGGACTGTCGATTATAAGCTTTCACAGTAAGAAGATGATTGGACCACAAATGGAAAGACATGTAGTCACGAGCATATTGCTCAAGAGTGCTAGTTATGTACATTATCTGTGCCTTCATTGAAAACAAAGATCATCCGTTTTGTTTTTGAGGTAATCACTACTATCCAATGAAAAGGACACACAGAAAACAGGCAATTCACAAGTACAGTAACGACATGGCAATTTGCTTTGAACTTGCTACATGGATAGCCTTTCCCATAAACATTAATTTCACTGCAAAACAAATAACATCCTATGATTGAAAAGAAAGCAAGCTGTTAAAATGGTGAAGGTAATTTGCATGGCATGGTCAAAATGTTATTTCATTCAACAAGAATGTTTAATAATGAAATATTTGTTTATAAAATTGTATAAGTGCTCCTTGTAAACAAATCTTACAGATGCCTAAGATGGGCTGAGAGAAAAATACTGCAAAGGAGCACTAACTTTTTTCATGTTTCCCTTTCTTGCTTCCAATATAAAATAAATCTCCAATCTTTTTAATATTCTGTTTGCCTTTAACATCATAAATTATATACTAATGAGTTGAAATATCATTTAAGAAATTAAAGTATATTCCAAATAGCAAGCAAATCAATTGACATTTATGTTCTTCTGATAAACGCAAACTATCAATTCTCTGAACATAACTTTTTATGGTTACTTTTTCAAAATAACTACATCATTCAAAACTACTGAGTGGCCTGTAAAACCCAAATTGCTTGAACATTAGCTCTGGAGAAATTTTCATGATGCCTTTAAACTGAGTGTCAAATTCAACATTTAGGCTCTAAAGCCTACGGGTGGTATTTATCACCCTTCAACACTCACATTCATCATACAGAGCAAATACATTTAAGAAAGAAAAAAATGAAATAGGAATTCAGGGTTTAAAATATTCCTTCTTATAACCTGTGTAGTTCCTCTTTATGTAAAACTCTTCACTTGCCAATTGGAAAGACACCAAGTAGTGAGAAGAATTTAAAATGGCCAAATCTTTCTGATAAATCTCAAGCACAGGGTCTGAGAGAAAAGAGTAAAACAGAAACTCAATGTAATATCAACCTTAATCACTGTGACAGTTAATCACACCTAAGGCCCCACAACCTCACCAACTTAGCCAAAAATTTAATACGACAGAGAGTTATAGTTTGCTGTGGATATCCAGGACAATCTCCTCGTTCCTATCTTTCTTACACTTAAAATTTATGCATCATCTATGAATTTAGTTAAGCTATGAGGTCTTTTTTCCAGTGAAACATTTTTCACTGCAAATAAAAGTGTACATACTGACAAGTTTCAAATTATTTTCTTCAACACAATTTGATTAGGTTCCTAGAAAGAGGCAAAGTGTCATGCATTCGTTCAACAAAAAACTTATCGTCACTCAATAAAAGCATATTTTATGGTGAAATCATAACAGTAAAATAGTAGTTGCCAATGCTTGATAGCTCTTAGGATTTGGAAACATTATTGGCCATTTTGACAGGAAGAGATGTATGAGCGATATTTCCTGAATGCTTCACAAGTTTAAAATTAAATCCTATTACCCATCCCCCAGTTAAAAGGTATTGTCACTATGGATTCAGGATTAAATTCAAGTGCACTAATACCAAAAGTGAAATTGAAGAGTGATGATCACTAACAGCAATTATATCCCAAAAGCAAATGAAAGCTTGCTATAACAAACTCTACAATCAGCTCTGTTGCAGAATCTAGTTATATTTTTAAAACTTAAGTTTATTTCCTTGGCTTCTGATTTTCAGGTCAATGGATCTGTGCCATTTTATAGGTTAGCCATCAGCAAGTGGCTACAGTGACAAAGAGTTATTAAACTATAACACAATACTTGTATTTTAAGAGGTTGGCGAAGTGTGTCCTTCTATAGTTTCTTCCTTGGTTTTTAAAAGGATAGTTTTTGGCCCTGGCCAGTTTGCTCAGTGGAAGAGCATTGGCCCAGCATGTGGATGTCCTAGGTTCAATTCCCAGTCAGGGCACACAGGAGAAGTGACCATCTGCTTCTTTCCCTCCCCCTTTCTTTCCTTCCTGCAGCCATGGCTTGATTGGTTCAAGAGCACTGGCCTTGGCCACTGAGGATGGCTCCCTGGAGCCTCTGCCTAAGATGCTAAAAATAGCTCGGTTGTGAGCTTGGCCCAAGATGGGCAGAGCATCAGCCCTAGATGGGGGCTGTCAGGTGGATCCCAGTTGGAGCGCATGCAGGAATCTGTTTCTCTATCTCCCCTCCTCTCACTTAGAAAAAGAAGAAATAAATAAATAAATAAATAAATAATAAAAAGATAGTTTTTGGTCACAGAATCCTTTCCATCATTTTAAGCTGTTTTTTCCCCTTTTGCTTTAGTTTGCTCTTCTCGTTCAGGTCTCAGTGACATCTGGGTCAGACAAGTCTTTCCTATGGTAATCTTTGTGGAGAGCTTTAACAAGGGAATGAGGATATACTGAACGCTGACACAGATGGCTGCATGGTTTGCCTTATACCTCAAAACTGGATCAAGCTGTAAAGAAATAAGAATAGGCCCTGGCCGGTTGGCTCAGCGGTAGAGCGTCGGCCTAGCGTGCGGAGGACCCGGGTTCGATTCCCGGCCAGGGCACATAGGAGAAGCGCCCATTTGCTTCTCCACCCCTCCGCCGCACCTTCCTCTCTGTCTCTCTCTTCCCCTCCCGCAGCCAGGGCTCCATTGGAGCAAAGATGGCCTGGGCGCTGGGGATGGCTCTGTGGCCTCTGCCCCAGGCGCTAGAGTGGCTCTGGTCGCAACATGGCGACACCCAGGAGGGTCGCAACATGGCGACGCCCAGGATGGGCAGAGCATCGCCCCCTGGTGGACAGAGTGTCGCCCCTGGTGGGCGTGCCGGGTGGATCCCGGTCGGGCGCATGCGGGAGTCTGTCTGACTGTCTCTCCCTGTTTCTAGCTTCAGAAAAATGCAAAAAAAAAAAAAAAAAAAAAGAAATAAGAATAGAGCATGGGTTTTGCTACATATATACTGCTCACAAAAGTTAGGAGGTATTCTAATGCTTCATATTTATTTTGAAATATCCCATAATACTTTTAGTTCTGTTGGTCAAATGTAGAACATTAGAAGGTTAGAAAGTTGAATCCCATTATCATCACCTGCACCACCACCCTTACCAATACTGCTGTTGCCATCATCAATGCCGTAATTAACATCAATGAATCCATTTCGGTTTTTAACATTTTCCACGTGCTAAGTACCACACTAATAATTTAATGTGGATAATCTCTTTCAGGTTTACAAAATTCCCAGAATGTATGCCTCATCTGAAATAAATGCATTTACACAAAATTCGCATCACATCATAATCCTAATTAAAAACCCCAAGCCTACAACTTAATTTATTGAAAAAATTCCAAACTACTTCCAGTGTCCTAGATGACCGAACATCACATGCCACCCGCCAGATCTTTGTCCTCAGGTGCTGGCACCCATCTTCCCTGTCCCCAGACACGACTCACACTTCCCTCCAATCAGCCAACATGAGTCCTGCTCTAATGCTCCACACATTTAGTTCACTTTGTCTGGAAATTCATTAGATGTCTCTTTTTGTTCAATGTTCAGGTACCTTCTCCAATGTCATTTTCTCAAGAGTCCTTCCTCTGACATTTCTAGTGTCATCTTCCAAGTCACATTCCCGTCATGCGCTACCACACTGCCCACTTTCATTTTCTGAATAGTACTTACCAGCATCCAAAAATTATGTCATTTTAACATCCCCTTCATTAGAATATAATATCCTTGAGAACAAGAACTTTTTCTTTATCATCCACTCCTGTAATCAATCACCCAGAACAACATTGGGTATAGAGGAGGTACTCAATCAATATTTGATGGGTAATTGAACAAACAAATAGCTCTTTGAAATGGGTGCCAGTGGCTTTTTTATCTGTAGTTTAAGGACAAGGAAACTGAAGTTTAGGAAGGCTAAGTGACAACTTCAAGATCATCTAGCAACCAACAGAGCCAGACAATTTAGCTTTGGGGGAGGGGTATACAGCACAATCAAATGTCAAAATAATCTAGAGATGTTTTCTCGCAACATATGTACCCTGATTTTTCAATGTCACTGCATTAAATTTAATAAATAAATTAAAAAAAAAACATGGGAGGACGTCTTTACCTGATTGTCACATTGGGAAACACAGATGATATCAAGTACTGCTACAATGATTTCTTTTTTATTATTATTATTCATTTTAGGGGGGAGAGAGAGTGAGAGTGAGAGAGATAGAGGGAGAAAGAGAGAGAGAGAAAGAAAGGGTAGAGGAGCAAGAAGCATCAACTCCCATATGTGCCTTGACCAGACAAGTGCAGGGTTTCAAACCGGTGACCTCAGTGTTCCAGGTCAGGCCTACAATGATTTCTTTTTTTATTATTATTAATTCTAACAAGGTGACATTGATAAATCAGGGTACATGTGTTCAGAGAAAACATCTCCAGATTATTTTGACATTTGATTATGTTGCATACCCCTCACCCAAAGTCCAATTGTCTTCCATCAGCTTCTTATCTGGTTTTCTTTGTGCCCCTCCCCTCACCCCACCCCCTCCCTGTCCTTAATCAGAAGTCTACACCAACAAAAACACCCTCTAAACATAAGATTATTTCATGACAGTTGATCATTTAATTCATTATGCTGCTACTTCTGTTTTAGACCACATTCTCAGTATTATGTATTTCATGAAAAATACCTAGTGCTTATACTTAAGTCAGCCAAAGACCATGTTGTATAGCTTAGCATCTTACACTGGATGTCCAGATGACAAGATCTTACAGAGAGGAAATCCTAAAGGCTTCCTGAAAAAAACTGTTAGACTTGCTAAACAAATCTAGTAAGTTCTAGGATACAGAATAAATATCGAAAATCTGTTACATTTATATACTCTAAAAGTAAACTTTCTGAAAAGAAAACAATCCTAATGCATCAAAAACAATAAAATCCTTGGAATAAATTTAACCAAGGAAGTGAAGGATCTATATACTTAAAACTATATGATATAGATGAAGGAGATTGAAGGAGATACAATTAAGTGTAAAGATATCCCATGTTCTTGGATCAAAGAGTTAATATTGTTAACTTGTGCATTCTATACAAATTAATCTACAGATTCGAGGCAAGCCCTATCAAAATCCCAATGACATTTTTTTACTGAAATAGGAAAAACAATCTTTTTTTTTCAATCATATCATAAATCTTTTATCGAAAACTGTAGTCTTCTTCCAATATATTTTTCTAATTTTATTTAGAAAATTAACTTTAACAGGGTGACATTGATCAATAAGAGTACATAGGTTTCTGGTAAACATTTCTATAGCATCTAAACTGTTGATTGTGTTGTATACCTACCACTCAAAGTCAAATCATTTTCCATCACTGTATACTTGTCCCTCTTAAACAATCTTAAAACTTGTATGGAACTCCAAAAGATCCCAAGGAGCCAAAACAATCTTGAGAAAGATGAAAACTTGAGGCATCACACTTTCTGATTTCAACCTATAGTACAGAGCTATAGTAATCAAAACAGTATGCTGTTGGCATTAAAACAGACACAGACCAACTGAACAAAATGGAGAGCTAAGGAACAAATCCACAAATATATGGGTAATGGATATTTACAAAGAGAGATAAGAATGCTCAATAGAAAAAAGGGTAGTCTTTTTAATAAATGATATTTGGAAAACTGAAGAATCAGATGCAAAAGAGTGAAATTGAACCATTACCTTATACCACTCACAAAAATTAACTTAGTATGTATAAAGAACTCAAACATAATACTGAAACCATAAAACGCCTAAAAGAAAACATAGAGAAAATGTTCCTTTACATCAGTCTTGCCAATAAATTTTGAGATATGCTACCAAAAACACAAGCAACTGAAGCAAAAATCAACAAGTGGGACGGCACCAAACTGAAAAGCTGTTGTTCAAGAAAATAAACAAAGTGAAAAGAAAATATATGGAATGGGAGAAAATATTTACAAACCATATATTTGATGGGACATTAATATAGAAAATCTATAAGTAACTCATAAACTTGAGAGCAAACAACAAACAATGCCATTCAAAAAGAACAAAAACAACAACAAATAAACATTTCTCCAAAGACTACAAATGGCCAATGACTACAGGAAAAGGTGTTCAACACCTCTGATCATCAGGGAGATTCAAAGCCAAAGCACAATAAAGTATTCCCTCACAACTCTGAGAATGACTATTGTCAACAAGACAAGCTAGAACAAATGCTGGTGAGGATGTGGAGAAAAGGGAACCCTGTGAATTGTTTGTGGAAATGTGTATTAGTACAGCCACTATGGAAAACAGTATGAAAGTTCATTAAAAAATTAAAAATAGAACTACCATGTGATCCAGGAATCTCGCTTCTGGGTGTCTATCCAAAGAAAATGAAAACAACATTGATGTGATATCTGCTCTTCCATATTCATTGCAGCATTATTCATAATAGACAAGCCATGGAAACAAGCTCAGTGCCCACTGAGGGATGAATGAATAAAGAAAATGTGGTGTGTAGATACATGCGATTGAATACTATTCAGCCATATAAAGGAAATCTTGTTATTTTGAACAGCATGAAAGGGCCTGGAGGGCGTGTGCAAAGTGAAATAAAGTAGACAGAGAAAGACAAAGACTGCATGACCTCACTCATATGTAGACCGTATAGATGCCTAAGTTAGAGAAATAGAGAGCAGAATGGTAGTTTCCAGGGGCTAAGGGTTAGAAGAAATGCAAAAGATATTGGGTCCCGATTTTCACTTAAAAGAGGAATAAGTTCGGAGATCTAAGTACAGCATGGTGAATGTAATGAACAACACCGGGGTTTATACTTGGAAGTTGCTTCAAAATTCTCACTATAACAACAACAACATGGTAATCATGTGAGGTGAAGGCTCACTCACTAACCTTACTGTGGTAAACAGGCCTCAATGTATGTGTATCAAATCATCACACTGTACACCTTCAACTTACACAATGCTACGTGTCAGTTATACCTCAGTAAACCTGGAAAAGAAGAAGTCAATGAGTAAAAGTTAAACTAGGAAGAAGCCTATCTGTCATATCACTCTCACTGGATTGAGAGAGCAATGGAGGTCATGATTTTTAAGCACATTTTAAATTCCAGTGGAAGATAAACATGGAAATCTCTATCATCATTCTAGAAATTGAGGCTTTATACGTGTTCAATGAACATACACTGAATTAGTAAATAGGTAACTGAAAACTAGTATGACATAATATAAAGTAAAGAGATGCCATGCTCATCCCTAAGGTTGATTTGTGTTTGTTCTCCAGTTTGTAGTAGGTAGCCCGCTGCATTAATGTGTGGGTCAGTAACAGAAATATCATTCTGAAAAAATGTGCACCGAAGCAACTTCCATCATGGTCAAATTACTTCAGATGCCTCAAATTCATGAATAAAACACTCCATCAAATTTTATGCATCTCAAGCACTTCTCACACATTTAAATTCACAACATTCAAGTGAGGGAGGAAAGGAGGAATATTTCATTTTTCTTATTTGGTGCAATGAGGATAATGAGGCACAAGGCAGTTAATGATAGATTTGAAGTTAATGCAATCAGTCAGCCACAGAAGCAGAGTTAGAATCCAGGTTCCCTGAATCCCACTTAGGGTTCTTTGCAAGATACCACATTAACTATGTTTCATTGTTGGAGGGATTTCATTCAGCTGTGTAGGCGCAAATGCTCACAACAATCTTTTTCCTGCTAAGGAATCTTGCCATTAATTTACCCAGTGATTAGAAGAAGCAGTCCTACACTAGAGATACTGCATCAGTGTTAATTCAAGTCATTTCCTGTGCTAACTTCTGTTCCTTTCCCTATGAGTTCTATATTTTTCCACATTATGCTGAATTATTCATAGTCATTGAAAACTTTTTGGAGTTATTAACATGCTATACCTCAAAAATGCAGATTTCTCTTTTTGATGTTTGATTAGAGAAGGGCAGGACAAGGTGAAGTGAGCCCCCAACATGTAGATTTTGTAGAAAGAAGGTTAGATATTTAAGATACCACATTCTCTTTATTATCCCCCACCTTACTGATTACTCCTTTTCATTCTCCTTTGCTGCTTTCTCCTCTGTGAACCCATCTCTTAATGTTGGAGTCCTTATTCCTTGTGTGTGTGTGTGTATGTGTGTACACACTTTTCCTTGCTTCTCTCAACCAATGTCATAGCTCTTAATGTTCTCTTATGCCTACAACTCACAGATTTATTTTATTTTTCATTATTTAGTATTACTTTCCAGTGAAAGTTATCTCACGAGCTAACACCTCACACCTGTCAGAATGGCTATCCTCAATAACTGTTTATCTTAGTGTCAGGTACACAGCTTAGTGGTTAGACAACACATACTTTACAAAGTGTTCCCCAATATTTCCAGTACGCACCAGGCCCCATGCATAGGTATTACAGTATTATTGACTGTATTCCCTATGCTGTACTTTACATCCCCGTGACTGTATTGTGGATATCAGTCTGAACTTCGTAATCTCTTCACCTCTTTCACCAAGTTCCCCAACCCCTCTGGCAACCATCAGTCTGTTCTCTGTGCCTATGAGTCTGTTTCTGTTTAGTGTGTGTATTTATATTGTTCTTTATATTCCACATAGAAATGAAATCATATGGTATTTGTCTTTCTCTGATTGGCTTACTTTACTTGGCATAATACCACAAGGTTCATCCATGCTGTCATATATGTCATTCTTTTTTGTGGGTGATTAGTATTCCATTATATAGATGTACCGCTGCTTTTTTATCCACTCATCTACTGATGATGGGCACTTGGGTTACTTTCATAGCTTGGCTATTGTAAATAACACTGCAATGAACATAGAGGTGCATATATTCTTTCAAATTAGTGTTTTGGGTTTCTTTGTATATATACCCAGAATTAGAATGCTGGGTATAAGGCAGTTCCATTTTTAATTTTTTGAGGACCATCCATACTGTTTTCTATGGTGGCTGGATTCTCACTAATCCAGCAACTCCCAGATTTAAATGTCCAACCTAGACCCTTTTCCTGACCTTTTAACTTATATATTCAATTGGCTACTCATATCTCCACTGGAATGTTAGATATCCCACACTTAATTTGTCCTCTTCCAAAAAATTATCCACTCTACCTGCAGTCTACCATCTCTGTTGAAGGTAACTTGATCCTTTCAGTTGATTAGACCACTAACCTTTGAGCAATTTGTCAATCTCCTATTCTCCCATAGTTCTTTCCAATCCATTAGGACATCTTTGTTGGGTTCACCTTCAAATATATTCAGAATATGACACTTTCTTAACCCCAGTCTGAGCCACTACCACCTTTGCTCAACTTACCATAACAACCTTCTAACATTTCTCCTTGCTTTGTACACCCTCCATCATTCAGAGTAATCTTTCTCATATGTGTATTAGATGTTCTTCATAAGCTCCTCCATTGGCTCCCCTCTCACTGAGAAGGAGCAAGAATGTCCCTACAGCAGCATCCAAGGTCCACCACTTTGCTAATAGCCTTTGCTACATTGGTCTCACTTATTTCACTCTAGCCTCATGCAAACAAAGCACCAGGAAGATGCAAATAAAATGGTGAGTTAGGAATGCTGCACTGGCTCTTCCCTTAGCCCAAAATGATTCTCCCTCACATATCTAGCATGATGCACTCCCTTGCCTCCTTCTTATATTTGCGCAAATGTCATTTTCTCAGAGAGTACTATCTTGATACCTTTAAAATTAGAACTTACGGGCCCTGGCCAGTTGGCTCAGTGGTAGAGCGTCGGCCTGGTGTGCAGAAGTCCCGGGTTTGATTCCCAGCCAGGGCACACAGGAGAAGCGCCCATCTGCTTCTCCACCCCTCCCCCTCTCCTTCCTCTCTGTCTCTCTCTTCCCCTCCCGCAGCGAGGCTCCATTGGAGCAAAGATGGACAGGGTGCTGGGGATGGCTCCTTGGACACTGCCCCAGGCACTAGAGTGGCTCTGTTCGCGACAGAGCGACGCCCCAGAGGGGCAGAGCGTCGCCCCTGGTGGGCGTGCCGGGTGGATCCCGGTCGGGTAGATGCAGGAGTCTGTCTGTCTATCCCCATTTCCAGCTTCAGGAAAAAAAAATAAAAAATAAATAAATAAATAAATAAAATAAAATTAGAACTTATGGCAGAAGCTCTACATCTTCTTTTCCACAGTACTGATTCTCTTTTAACACACTATAAAACTTTACTATTCATGGCTGAGCTGCCTGTGAAGCCGGAGGCATGCGTATTTGCTGTTTGGTTCACTGATATACCTCAAATATCTAAAGTAGTGTCTGACACACAGTAGGTACTCAATAAGCATTTGTTGAATTAGCTTGATTCTAAATTAAGGACTTTTGGCTGCCTAATGCCAGAAGTAGTATCAGGGTATGAAAATAACTGAGTGAACAATGCTGCAATAAACATGGGTGCGCATATCTTCTTTTGAATCAGTGATTTGATATTCTTAGGATATATTCCTAAAAGTGGGATAGCTGGGCCAAAAGGCAGTTCCATTTTTAAGTTTTTGAGGAAACTCCATATTGGGGATGGCATAGATGGACTTGGAGATTATTATGCTAAGTGAAATAAGCCAGGCAGAGAAGGGCAAATATCATATAATCTCACTTATATGAGGAATTTAATGATCAAAACGAACTGAGGAACGGAATAGAGGCAGAGGCGGGGTCACAGGGAGCAGAGGGACAGGTGTCAAATGGAAGGGGGATGAGGGAAAGGGATTAGTGAAATTATATATACATAACACAGAGATACAGATAACAGGACAGAAAATCCCAGAGGAAGAGGGGAGAAAACTAGGGGGAGAGGGCAAAGGGGGAGAAATAAGCGACAAAGGGGTGGGGGTGAGGAAGTTATATTGAGTGGGCCACTTGAATTCATATTAACACAATAAATTAAAATTAATAAAAATTAAAAAAAAGAAAATAACAGTAAATAGATGATGGAAGTGGGTATGTCTTGATTGAGTAAAAATTAAAAAAAGGAAGAGAAAAAATGAAATGAGAACGGGGAACTAAAATAAATACATCAGTTTTATTTATTTTCTCTACTGAGAGCAGTGCACAGAGGCAAGGGTGTAGACAAAGGGGACATCCATGAAGACATGAAGAGAGATTTCACCATTTCAAAAAAGCTAAAAGAAATGACATGTTTAATTATGATATGGTTGACGATTGTCATTTTCCTTTTCTTTTTGTTTTCCAGAACTATCGATACATCATTTCAAAAGATCACTGGGTGGTTCAGACAGATCAGGAATGGTTAGTTATTGTTACTTATTTCTGGAAGTCTGATTAATACAAAAGAGAAAAAAATACTTCATAAATTCAATTTCCTGTATGGGAAATCTGTTCAGAAAATAGGGCCCATGTTAGGACGAGAAGCTAAGGGATCTTCAGAGAAGAAAACTCTGTCCATCATTTATATAAGTTGCAAACAGCGAGTTAAAAACTGACTGCAATAAGGTAATGATTAATCTCTTTGGTTTATCTATGAAATATATTATTAACGTGGGAGTCTATTTTATGTCTATTTCTAGTCTAGACTTTATGAAACAGTTACAAAGGAAAGGTGCCCTACCAAACTGCCAAAAACCACATATTTTCCATTTCTGAAAGATATTGCTAAGATCATCGAGATAACAATATTAACAAGGACTCTGTAAATGCTTAACTTGCATCCACATTTTTAAATCAAAAAGGTATCCTTGGTCATTTAAGCTACAGGTGTGTTTCTGGTACAGCTTTTAAAATCAATAGTCCACTAGATCTCTCAGTTATATCAGCAATAAAAAAAAACAGTTTAAAAAACACTTGGAGATGCAAAATGATTAACATGCAAATATATGGAAATTATTTATTTCTTAAAACAGTAGTAAAGGCACGTTTGAAAAAAATTCCTGCATCGGAAGAATAAATGTTGTTCACATAATCAGTCTGGTAAGTTGCTTATTTTTATTTACATGCATGCTTTATTAGCTACTTAAAAGTTGTTCACATGAAATATAAAGTTGTTGAATATTTTAGGTTACCTCGAATATCTAACTTTAATTTTCAATTAAAGTGTACTCCTTATTTTATATTAATGGATACCTAATTTGCAGTTATCATTACTATACACATAAATTGTACAAATCAAGTTACAGGGGACTAAATGTTAACACTAAAATTTAATCGTGAAAATTACGGACGGTACGTTATAATTAGGACATTAATTGAAATTGGCATAATAAAACTGCTTAGAACTCACAGTGTTAGAAATATATAATTACCTAAATAATTAAGAATTCTCTATTTCCATGAACTAAATATAAAAGCTATATGAAATTATGGACTTTATACCATTTTATTGGAATTTGGTACTATTTAACTTTTTGTAGTTGGCAATAACTAGAAATCACAGTTTTGTTTTAGTAACATTTGTCACTGTGTTCTATGTAATCCAACCCATAAAATTAAAATGGCTGCTTTGGGGGTCTGTCTCTTCAACATCTGGTTCTCTCTAGTTGCGAGGCCATTGGCATTCTATCCACCCTCAGTCTGTCTCATCTGGTGTGTCCCATCTAGGCCTTCAGATATTATAGCAATGAGCAAAGAAAAACTTAATGCATTTATACTAGAATAATATCTCTGTTGTCACTACCTATTACCTAGGCAATTGGTCACACTCTCCTCTTTGCTTAGGTAACTTTCAATAGGGCATATGTTCCTTAACACAGAACATTCTGTTTTTGGCAACCAAGGTCAATCTACAAAAGGTCAGTGAGTAAATGAATGCAAATCACAAGGAAAAGTCAGCAAGCAGAAGTGCTTGAGAAACCCTTAAAGGTTAGAGATGAATTGCGACTGGAACACGGGATAGCTGGAGACTTGGTTCTGAGTTGTTCTTCAAAAAACATAATCAGTATTTTGTGTGATCCAAACCAATATTGAAAACCAACCAACCAAGGGTAAACACATTCTAATTCTCTGATGGGAAAAGTAAAGCTCTCCATGTTTACTTTACTGTTATCTAGAAAAAAATACCCTATTACCTCAAACATGCAACATCAGCATAGATAACATAAAGGTTTCTTAAACATGGGTTATTCTGGCCTCATATATGTTAAACTCATTTAAAATACCGAATTACAGAAGATTAATCTTGAAGATCTAAGTCTTGAAACTGCTGCCCTCATTAATTCCTCCCAACTGGTTTGCATATTTCATTATCGTCACACCAAGTATCTGATCCCCCCATTGACCAAAAAAAGATATGTTGGTGGGAAAGTATCAATAACCATGTTAGAGGAACGCCTAAGAGCCATAAGCCCATTTGAAATACAGACCTCTAGGGATAGAAAACCTCTAATGAATGAACACTTCATGAACAATGCAGGTGTGACAATGTCAACTCTACAAAGGAAACCCCAATCCATCCACTAGACATTTCATTATACACAGATGCTGAGTGACTGATAAGGACAAGTTTCGCCTGCATTAATAGGGGATACCCTTTAAAAAAATAAAAGTTCTCCCTTCTAGAGTAGAGTTGGTGAGGCCAAAGAAAAGGTAGCCTGCAGACAGAAGCACACTGTTTAATTTCAGGTTCTTAGAGAAACAAGACTACCTCTGAGCTGTCCATGGTGCTGCATTTGACCAGGCCTTCATTCTGCATAGTGTCTGCTTTGTGGAAATTCTCTAGGCCCTGGTTTACAACTCAATTTGCTGTATGGTAGACCTGTCAACCTTCCTGTCACCCCTATATGTAATTACTTAACATAATATATAGTCTCAGCCTGCCTATTGCATAACCAGTTCTGACAGTTGTCTATGATTCCGTGGGTGAAACCACCAGGAATTCTAGTTTGTCAGATCTTGGAGGGGCCCAGGCATCTGTATATTAACAAACATCATTATAAAATTCTGAGGAGGAAACTGAAGTCCTGCTTCGACTCTACTTTCCCCAAAGTTTTGTACCTGAATCTTCAGTGAACTGGCCTGCGGTGTTTGTAACAAGGCAATGGTTCGGATATCACTAAACTGTTCGATTAGATTTCACATACACCATTTGGACTTAAACCTTTGAAGCTTCACTTATGACATTGTTCCAGTTTATAATTCACTTTCTCTATTTTTCCCTTTTTAAATCATATCTAACTTTTATGTAAACCTCTTTATTGAATTCATTCTTCAATACTCCAAAGCTAAAAAGCACCATTTTTTGGAGTCATATAGACTTCGATTCAAATTAATAACTGTGTCAAAACACCTCACTTAACATTATGATAGAGACATTTTTTGCTTACTGGTTAAATGAAAATAGTAATATCTACCGCACTGCATATTTCTTGGGAGGGTAACACAAGATAAGATTTCTAAAACCTCACACAGTACTGATACACAGTATCATATAAGTCCCCTTTCCCTTTCTCTTCTAGAACCCCTTTAAATATGTGCACTCTTTATTACTTAATTTCATCTAATTGACTCTTGTTTCTAGCATTTGCCTCATCAACTAGCCTTTAAGATTCTTGACTAATAATAGCCATTGCATACTGAGTGCATCGTGGATAGATGCCAGGAATTAGGCAGAACACTTTGCATATACTGGACAAGAGGACTCAGCTATTGTCAGAGCTGAAATTCTAAATCTCGAGCCCTAGCTCCTAACTCCTTTGCCATACTAAAGTCAGTGACCATTTGGTTTTGTTCCTGCCATGCCTCAGCCAAGTGTGTGGCATGTGGATAAATTGCTATCAGAGTCTTTTTCACTGTATGAGAGAAAATGCATTATCTATACCCTACTCTGTTGAATAAGCATCATCATCAGTCCATTCAAAAATGACAGCTGACTTCCCTATCATTTAGCCAATAAATGATTTAGGACACTAAAAGAAATCTTTTTGGAAACCAAAAGAGATAACACAGCTCCTGGACATGCTAATCTGCTCTCCTCAGAGTGTATGTACTAGAAAATTTGAGAATATCATTCATTTTCATTCTTTTCACATTTTCCAGAGGGATCATTAAGTAGATGTCCCCTGTTGGGTTGACAGTTGAATGGGATATAGAAGACTCACATCCTTTTTGCTAACCTAGGCTGCTTCTACTAACCTCGCCATATTCTTTTTTTAAATTCATTTACTGATTTTAGAGAGAGGAGAAAGAAGAGAGAGAGAGGGAGGGGGTCACTGACTTATTCCTGCATGTGCCCTGACCAGGGATCTAATCCACAAACTTTGCATATGAAGACTATACTCTAACGAACCAAGCAATCCAGCCAGTTCACCATATTCAAATCACTATAATAAAACATATGCCTCAGCCTCATAAGAAGGCACCAAAATATTACTATCTAAGTTAACATAATTATAGGGCCAAGTAGAGCTATATGCTTCCACATTCTTCAACAGAAATTCCTCAGGATTACCACAGTTAGAAAGAGTAACCCAGTATTTTCACTGAAAGATAGGAAACCTAAGTTTTAATAAATTAAAACATACTTGCTATATAATGCAGTAATAGTTTTGACATACATGTGGTTTGTAAAAATCATCCCATAAATTCCTTTGTAGGCCCTGGCTGGCTGGCTCAGTGGTAGACCATTGGCCCAGCACATGGAAGTCCTGGGTTCAATTCCAGGTCAGGGCACACAGGAGACATGACCATCTGCTTCTCCACCCCTCCCCCTCACCCCTCTCTCTATCTCTCTCTCTCCTCCCCCCACCCCCACCATGGATCCAATAGTTCAAGCAAAGATGGCCCTGGGTGCTGAAGATGGCTCCATGGCCTCAACCTCAGGCACTAAAATACATATCTCAGTTGCCAAGCAACGGAGCAGCGGCTCAGACTGCCAGAACATAGCCTGGTAGGGAACTTGCTGGGTGGATCCCAGTCAGGGCGCATGTGGGAGTCTGTCTCTGCCTCCCTACCTCTCACTTAATAATAATAATAATAATAATAAAAATATTCCTTTGTAATGATGAAAATGTTCTGATTCTTGAGTCAGGTGGTGATTATAGCAATCTATGCATGTAATGAAATGTCAAAGAACAACACATAAAAATATAAAAAGTGCATACAAAACCTGGTGAAATTTAAGTAAGATCCAAAGTTTAATTAATTGCATTACGCCAATGTCAACTGCCTGGGTTTCATAATGTGCTATATTTAATGAAGGTGTTACCATTTGGGAAAGTTCAGTACCGTGTACATAGGAACACTTTGTACTATTTCTCAGCTCCTCGTGAAGGATTATTTCACAATAAAAAATTAAAAATATTTTTAGATCCGGTGCCTTTTAAGAGAAAGTAAGAGGAAATAATTAGAGAAAGAAGAGAGAAAGGGAAGAGTCTGGCTAATTCCTAACAGTAAGTTTTTTTTTTAATACTTCAAACAAACAAACAAAAAAGAAAATATAGATTGCTTTGTTATGTTTTGAGATGTCTATTTTCATCAAAAGAAGATATGAATGAATTTTCTCTGTGCAAGGGAATGATACACTAAAATTACTTATTAACTGCCATTTTAGTCTTCTGTTTACATATAAGTTCTGTAAACTGGCCAACATTGTGTCACTAATCTTAAGTTATGGCTGAATTTTCAGTAGATTTAAAGATGTGATTAGAATGCACTTTTTACAGGATGTTGTAAGGTAATGTGCTGCTATGCTATAACTAGAAAACTGCGTCTCCTCTAAAAATGGAACTGAGTTGTTCCTAAGATGTTGAACTGAAGTGATTAAATGGACTGAATTATAACATATTGATTATTAAACAATCTGGCCACATTTACATTGTTAATTTTTTTTAATTTAAAATTATTTTATTGATTTTAGTGAGAGAGGAAGAGGGAGAAAGAGAGACAGACAAGAACATTGAGCTGTTCCTGTATGTGCCCTGACTGGGGATCGAACCGGCAACCTCTGCTGCTTTGGAATGATGTTCTTAACCAACTGAGCTATCCAGCCAGGGAATTGTTAATTTTTTTTACAAGATTATTCCATGGGACTAAAACACCACCAAAAATACTTTAAGCTGCATAGAAAATCACCACACTGCTGCAAAAAATGTAAGTTCCAACAGAGAAATTTATGAGACGATTCAGTTATCAAAAGACATTAGACCCGTGATGGCGAACCTATGACACGTATGTCAGCACTCTGTGCCGGAGGTCTGTAGGCCAAAACAACAGAATTCTGGCACAGAGTGTCTAGTTCTGGGACTTCCGGTTAGGCCGTTAAGGGATCTTTGACCTCACTTCTGGCCTGGGGAGCAGGGAGCAGTGGAATGCAGCGGGGGACTCATCTCTGGGGGCCCTGTGATCGCCATTACCAGCAACCACATAACCACAGCAACCATCATCCAATCTACTGTTCTGGGGTGTCCTGGATTTCTAACTGACCATCATTACTGAGAGAAGTGAGGGGGAGGCTGGGAGAGGAGAGGGCCTGTGCTATGGGTGCGTTTCCCACCATTAGAAATAGCGGCAGCCATCTTAATTTACATAAGATGCAACTTGCATAATTTCAAGACAGCATCTGGGCTCAGGTGTTTGTCAACTTGAGGTTAAAGCTTGAGAATCTGGAAAGGTGCCACTTGGAGAATCAAGAGAAGTGCCACTATGAACAGGAAATTTGGAGTGCCTGGAACCGATTACCAGACACTTAGCACCCAGAAAAATACAGCAATGGCTTTACTCACAATTTTTCCCTCTCCATACTTTTGTGAGACCTTATTCTCAGCGTTAAATAATACTAAAACCAACAAAAGAAACAGATTGACAGATGAAGTTAGTAGCGCTTGCTTGGGCTGGAAGTGTACAAAATACCAACCTTCAATTGAAGATTTAGCCAATGAAATTCAGCAACAATAAAGTCACTAATAGGCAGGTTAGTTAAAGAATTCCGCTTCCCCCTCACTTATCTTAGTTCACGGCACTCCACACAAGTTAAGTAATATCAAGACCAACAAAAGAAACTGACTGACAGATGAACAAAGAAGTCACTAAGCAGGTAAGTTAAATAATTAGTTTTTGGTTTAATAAATAGTTATATATTACAATTATACATTTTTGTTATTTAAATTATAAATATCACGAAATTAATAGTTTTTTTCTCGAAGTGACACACCACCCGAGTTATGCTCAGTCTTTTGGCGAATTTTGACACACCAAGCTCTAAAGATTGCCCACCACTGCATTAGACAGTCACTTTTCAAAGTTTATATTGATAGAATTTTTTGTTTGCAAATTGTTTAGACAAATACTTTTTCACAATTATATTGGTCATTAAAAGAAAAAAAAAGGCCATTAGTCACTCTCACCACTAAATTTTGCTCATACAGGCAGATGTAACCTACAGCTGTGAGCACAATTTGGTTTATAATCTTGACAGGTTCACAACAGTCAAAAATATACAGATAGAGTTTTGATCACCTTATCACTAAGTCCATCTCTGCCTATGCAGTCACATTTAGCATTTTAAAATAAATAAAAATAGTTAATTCTCCACTTCTGAATAGCCTCAGTGTGCTCTGTTTACTGAATGGCACTTAGTGTGACTCACGTTAAGACTACCATTATTATTTTCCTTTGGTTCTAGGTCTCCTAAAACAGTTTATTCCCATTTTTAAGAACTGTTTGTTAAAGAGTACTTATAAGAAAAATCCAGAACTCAGAATGGTGTATACTATGCACATAAGATTTTACCTAGTCTCTCAAATTATTAATAGAGGTATTCTTGTACAAAGATTTTTAATTAAAAATAATACTCTATGGCTGCTTCCCATGAAATGGTGTGCCTTAAGGTCCCTTGTGAGGATAACAGGCACTAGATGCAAACGTTTCTAAGAAACTCAACCTGTCGAGTCAAGCTGCCCACACCAGAATGGCAGGATGATAACAACGAACGGGAAGAGAGATGAAGACAAAAGATACAGTGAATGTAGGTCTCACTGCCTTGACCCGTTCATTCGTTCCATAAATACACATTGCGGGCTGACTACAGGTCTAGTGCTGCTAGATTCCAGGAATAGACTGATGGGGAAACTGACAAGGTACCTTGCCTCTTGGTGCTTACCTACAATAATATGAGACACAAAAACATAGGCAGAAAATGAGGGTCCCAGAGAGCAGAGACAGGAGCCGAGTTATAGAATAGGTGCACGGATGGCAGGCGGAGGGGTGCTCCTGAGCACAGGGCCAGCCTCTCCTTGGTGCCCTGGGGCTGTAGAGAAGAAGGGAGTCTGTAGAGGAAACTTCTCCAGAGAGACACTGCAGGCCGCATGAAGGCTTCCCACATTAAGGGCGATATGCTGACTCTCTTTTGTTTGGATATTCTCTGAGGATGACACAAGGGAACAGTTCACCCTACCACTTCCCCCTTCACTGTCCTTCCAGCCTCTGAGCAAAAGAGGTTTTAACAAAAGGCTTTCAAATCTGCTTCTTTTACTTGGACCTGCCAGTTTCCCGGGGTCTCCTTGGATGTTATCTACACTATCCACCTCACCGAAAATTTGGGAAGATTGAGCTGAGAATTTGGGAATATTGATTAAGAAACATGAACAGCCTGTTATATTTTATTTATTAATGCAAGGCATTCTAGTTGAAAGAAAATCTGATTCATTCCATGATGATGTGGAGCCATCCCTACCCTTCTTAAAAAAAAAAAAAAAAAAAAGAGGAGAAACCACTGTGTGCGCTTTGAAGTTGGACAGACATAGTTCTGTATTTCAGAGCTCTCACTTCTTGCTGTGTGACTTTGGAAAATTACTTAATTTTCTGAGCCTCGGTACTCTCAAAGATATATTAAAGCTAAAGCTCTGCACATGATTGCTGGAATAACAGCATGCATATCAACAACATAGCTCTATTCATTGCCACCGCCGCCATTAGCTTTTATGGATCTATTTACTTTCAGTGTGATCTGGTCGATCCCTGAGTGTTGGTTCAGCATTCAAGCCTGCTATTTTACCTGACATTCCCCAAATCACCCTTCACTCAACATGGACTTCTCCTCATCCTCTAGGGATAGCAGCCTGCATCCTGCCTCTGGATTTGTCTACACTGCTTGGAGCATCTTTTCAATTTCCTCTTCACTACATGGAGACAACTTTTGTGGGTCTACCAGACCATGAAATCAAAGGCTGCGTTCATGTCTTACTTGTTTCTGGTTGTATCCACAGCACCTAACACAGAGGCCTGCATTAGGAGCTTAATACAAAAAATATCAAATATGACTAAATGTTGGAACAGAAGCTCCCCACCACCACATGACACTCTTCCTAACTACTATATACAACTGCACAAGAATTTATTGCTCTGAATTCCAGTAAAAATCATTGAGTGAAGCACACCCTTTTGACAATCTTCATATAACAGGATAACATATTTTTGCAGCACAGTTCAGTCTCATGGAGCAGAAAGTGTTGGGCCGCCGGTGACGTTCACTAGTCAACGACTTGATCCTGCGCAATAAACCCATACAAGTCAGATAACGACAATTAATTGCATGTTGTAAGTTGTCCGGTTCTCTCACTATGATTAAAAGTACAAAATAAATCCTTATATTTTAAGTGTCTATTAGATACTGAAGATCAACGTTCACTACTTGGTTACTGTGTGTAACCCAACATCACTTCCAACATGATTTAAAGACACAGAAAAAAATCTTAGTGCTGAGTCTAATGAACTCTTAAAGACTTGCCTATATGCCACAAATTGTAAATACACCATGAATAATTCTCTGACTCGACTTCAGTTCTCTATTAAGATCCAGCATTTGAGGTCATGATGTTTTCTGGAAATCCAGAAAAATCTAGGTGATACAGTTATAGAAGATGCTGCAACTGATTTCCCTCCATCACATAAGTTGCCATAGAATCATCTCAACTCTGCCACCTTTAAAGCTTAACTTTTCTCAGTCTTGGCCAGTTAGTTCCATCAATTAGAACATCATGCGAAAACACCAAGGTTGCAAGTTCGATCCCTGGTCAGGGCACATATGGGAAGCGGCCAATGAATGTACAACTAAGTGGAATAACAAATGAGTATCTCTCTCTCTCTCTCTCTCTCTCTCTCTCTCTACCTTCTTCCTTCTGTCTCTCTAAAATTAATCAATAATAATAGTAAATAGCTTAACTCTTCTCCATTCCACTCATATGGATTCTCACCTTTCCCATCCAGGTTTTAATGGAAGCATGTAAACCATTCCAGTACAGGCTGAGTCTTTGGATGCCATCATGAAAATGGTCCGGATATGGCCCTGGCCAGTTTGCTCAGTGGTAAAACGTTGACCCGGCATGTGGATGTCCCAGGTTTGATTCCCAGTCAGGGCACACAAAAGCAACCATCTGCTTCTCTATCCCTCTGCCTCACTCTTCTCTCTTTCTCTCTCTTCCCCTCCTGCAGCCATGGCTTGATTGGTTCGAGCACATCAGCCCCAGGCACTAAGAATGGCTCCATGGAGCCTCTGCCTCAGGTGCTAAAAATAGCTTGGTGGGGAGCGTGGCCCCAGATATACAGAGATCAGGCCCAGACAGGGGATGCTGGGTGGATCCCATTGGGGCGCATCCAGAAGTCTGTCTCTCTATCTCTCCTCTCACTTGGAAAAGAAGAAAAAAATGGTCCAGATTCACCATTACCTTTCCTATTAAATTAGTATCAAAAGCAAAGGCATACTAAACCTTAGCATGTTTATTATGCAGAAGCTGTTATAGAGACACTCCCAAAGTGACATTGCTGATAAAATAACTTAAAATCTGATTTAAATAAAAGTTGCTTATGTTACATTTATATAACTAGAACTTAACAGTAACATATGGGGATAATATTTGAAAGTTGGGATTCATTTTATAATGATGTCATATTATAATAAACTTATAGGCAAGACCAAAAGAGTATACTCTTCAGGATCTTTGATAAAAGAAAAAAAGGAAACAGAATTATAAATAAAACTATCATGGCTAAAGAGCACATTTAATTTTCATTATGTTAAATTATATATGTGATTAGGCAAGGGCTTACTTGCCTTTCAAAAATAAAACCCACATTTTGAAATGTATAAAATCATAAATAAGAAAACAAATGAAATCATCAGGGGCTCAAACAACATGATGGGTGATGAGGACATAAAAATAACAAAGGTTTATGACTGGCTATAGCCTCAAATCCATGTTACATGTGTGTTGGTTCTTTAAAAATCAGTCATTGTAGGAATTCTGTGGAAAGTGGGCTTATTACTGTGAATAACAACACTATTTCCATAACTTGCAAGACATAATAAATAAGGCACATACACACAAACATATTGTGAATGGCAATACCATACTCAGTCATCGGGGCTGTCACTGTAATGTGCCCGGTGTGCCTCCACTGATGCTAAGTTTAGTGGCATTTGAAGTCTCTTAGAAGAAAACAGTTGCAAAGAGGTGGGAAGAAAAGGTGTTTGAAGTTCAGCACGGCGTGCTCCTCGCAGTAGCGGAGGGCTCCAAGGGCTTGCTGCTCACTCACACTGCGAGAGAACTATGTTAAAATGTGTTGGTATTCTCGAAAGCACCAGTTCACCCCAAATACTGTATTTCGTGGACTTCTAAGATAACAGTGATTTCCTGTAACTTAAAAATCACAAAGAGCAAAACAATGCCATTTCT
Source organism: Saccopteryx bilineata (assembly GCF_036850765.1). NCBI lineage: Eukaryota > Metazoa > Chordata > Mammalia > Chiroptera > Emballonuridae > Saccopteryx > Saccopteryx bilineata. Next base: position 119,785,344 of record NC_089502.1, on the reverse strand, counting down.
CACTCCATTACATTATCTCCATGAGAATGTGCATTCACATTTTAGATTCTGTATAGATTACTAATCACAGTGCATAATAAACACAAACATATGTCAGAAAAGCCACTGCAGTATGGCCTCTTGAAATTCACCAATTGAAATGAATAATATAAATACAATTTAATACTAATATCACAGGTATTATTTTCCTATTACTTTCTTTTCATCGGTTGTGATTTTTTGGTCGGGTTATAAGAGTAAGACACCAGCATATTTACTAATCATACTAGGCTTAATATATATATATTAATGGAAGCCACATGAAATCTAACCTATAAAATGGAGGAAAAATGAGTAGCCCTATAGATTGTGGAAAGAGTCATATGAGAAGGCCCATGAAATTTCTTCAAAAATAACTATTAAGGACTTGCCAAATTACTATCACGTTATACTGTGTAACTCTCTTATTTAAGATACTCCTTTTATATAGGCATAGAACAGTCTTTGGTTTTTTAATTCTCACTGTGGTTGTATATCAAGAGAAAATTAAAGATTCTTTGTCAGTTCTATAATTCTTTTTTCTTTGGTGACAGGGATAGAAAGAGACAAAGAGAGGGACACATAGGAACGGTCAGACAGGAAGGGAGAGAGATGAGAAGCATCAATTCTTCGTTGCAGTTCCTTAGTTGTTCATTGATTGCTCTCTCATATGTGCCTTGACCACAGGCCTTCAGCAGACCGAGTAACCCCTTGCTTGAGCCAGTGACCTTGGGTCCAAGCTGGTGAGCTTTTGCTGAAACCAGATGAGCCCGTGCTCAAGCTGGCGACCTCGGGGTTTCAAACCTGGGTCCTCCGCATCCCAGTCTGACGCTCTATCTACTGCGCCACCACCTGGCCAGACAGTCCTGTGATTCTTTAAAATGCATTTATTTAACTAAAGACTGTAGTTAGATAAAAGGTAGAAATAGAGATGGAGAAAGGGAGGGGTAGGCAAAGGGGGCAGGGGGAAAGAAAGTGCGAGAGAGAAAGAGAGAGAGAGAGAGAGAGAGAGAAAACTGAGATGAATGGATGGAAGGACAGACAGGTCGACAGACAGCCAGGAGGATGGATACAGAGCCTATACAATCTTTGTCAAATTACTTAACTCCTTTTCCTTCAGTTTTATGAAATATAAAATGAGATAATAATAGTACCTATTTTATGGAATTGTTATTAAGGTAGATAATCCTGACACAAAGAGTTCACCAAGTATTGATTATTTTGGTTTTTAATAGTCTGCCCCATATTTCCATGTAGTTTTTTATTGAATTTATTGGGAGGACATTGGTTAATAAACTTACATAATTTTCAGGGGTTAGATATAGCCTAATAATGAGAGTTATCAGTTACTAATCACCCTCTGTATGTCTATGCATAGATGTTTTACAACCCTGTGAGACAAAGACTCATGAAAATAATCTTTTAAGGCAGTGGTCCCCAACCCCCAAGCAGCGGACTGGTACCAGTCTGTGGGCCATTTGGTACCGGTCCACAGAGAAAGAATAAATAACTTCATTATTTCTGTTTTATTTATATTTAAGTCTGAATGATTTTAAAAAATGACCAGATTCCCTCTGTTACATCCATCTAAGACTCACTCTTGATGCTTGTCTCGTAAGTTCGTCAATTATATTTAAAAATATCACAGTTTTTACGCCGGTTGCATAATTTTATTTTGTGCATTTATCTGTCCCACCCTAAAGGCCAGTCCGTGAAAATATTTTCTGACATTAAACCGGTCCGTGGCCCAAAAAAGGTTGGGGACCACTGCTTTAAGGCACTTATTTTAGGAACCATTTTGCAGATGAGAAGAATAAGCTCTAACATGTGTGTTTAAATTGCCCGGATCTTAGAGCTGGTAAGTTGCCCAGACAAGACTGAAAACCAGAAGCAACAACAGCAGGATGTCTGCTCCGGCCCCAAGGTTGACTTGCTGTGCAATCTCAGCGCGCCTCCAGCCGTGGAGATTAAGGAGACAGAGCATGAAGGCGCTGAGCAGAATGTCGGAGGCAATGTAACCCCATGTAAAAGAGCTGCCTTCACCGTTAGTACTGGTACCATTATTATTATGTTCTTTATCATCCACATGATCATCCTCATCTATAACATGAGATCTTTCCATTACACCACTATTATCTCTTCTGAGCACATACATTTATTTTACTTTTATGTAGCAGGATTAATGCAACAAATTGAAAATTTTGGCAGTGAACTCACAGCAATGGCTGCAGGATCCAGTATCTAATGTTTACCTTCCTTCTCTCACTATGTGCAGCTTACTTTTCCCCCCTGTAATATAATATATTAAATTCATCTTTGGAGCATAAGAATCAAAATGGTATCTTCAAATAATATCTTACTTGTACTGATAAGGTTCATAGAGCTTATTAAAGATTATTTGATTTTGACATAACCTCTACAAAATCAGTCCAGAATTATTACCTTTCTTTCTTAACTTTTTATCATGGGAATTTGTAGATGGATAGAAAAGTAGACAGCACAGTACAATAAACTTCCATGTGCCTATTACCCAGCCCTAGCAATTATTACCTCAGTCCTAGTCTTGTTCTTCTATGTCCCACTGTCACAATACACTCCCACACTTAGCTTTGTATTATATAATTCTGCATTAGGTCCTAGGTAACTCCTTCTTTTGATGTTTGGGATACTGAATTAATGAATTACATTAGGTGACAAAGCTCATAAATCACAAAGTTATTCTTTGAATATAGAGCTCTAAATAGTTCTGTTTCATTCATTCTCATCTTATTAGAGGTACTATATCTTTGATAAATGTAATATGCAGTAAACTAACTATATACTTTACTGATTCACATACAACTTTGGGTAAACTCTAAAAACACTTGATTGTTTGGTTATATCTATAAGTAAGTATTATCTCATACTTCTACCTAAGTAGATAAACTGATAATTGACAAACAGATTTTTAGGAACAAATATACTATAAAATAATATAGCTGTATAAACTCCATTGTAAAGTGAAGGGAAAAAATAAGTAGTAAATAGGAATTTGTGTGTGTGTGCGTGTGTGTGTGTATGGCTGATGTGCCAGCATAGAGAAAAGGCTAGAATGTCATATACCAAAAGTTACTTGTGGTTCCACCTGGTGCTTAGATTTTCTTTCTTTCTTTTTTTTTTTTTTTTACAGAGATAGAGTGAGAGTCAGAGAGAGAGAGAGAGAGAGAGAGAGAGATAGGGACAGACAGACAGGAACAGAGAGAGATGAGAAGCATCAATCATCAGTTTTCACTGATTGCTTTCTCATATGTGCCTTGACTGGGGAGCTACAGCAGACCAAGTAACCCCTTGCTCGAGCCAGCGATCTTGGGTCCAAGCTGGTGAGCTTTGCTCAAACCAGATGAGCCTGTGCTCAAGCTGGCGACCTTGGGGTCTCGAACCTGGGTCCTCCGCATCCCAGTCCGACGCTCTATCCACTGTGCCACTGCCTGGTCAGGCTAGATTTTCATGGTAGCACACTGATAAGAAAGCTAGTAGACCTGCCATCTTACCCTTTGGGTTTGAATGCTCACTTTGCTATTTGTGAACTGTTAACTCAAACAAATTACTTAATTTATCTGTTTCTCTACTTCCACATTTTTAATGTAGGAATAATATTAATATTTACTTTACTGGTTTATTTAGAAGATTAAATAAGTAAATCCATGTAAACTACTTAAATCTATGCATTTTATTTAGATGATATTACATTATTATTATTATTATTATTATTCCTATTACTATTTCTCTTACTACACTGAAGAACTGTATTACTTTCGAAATAAAACAAGAATGTTTAAGTAGTTGAAAATGAGGAGAAAAAGGTTTGTTGGGATATTTTGAAAATTAACTTTAAGTTCATTGTTGCTTTATTAATTGACAGTGTCTTGAAATTGTTCGTATCGCTTTCAGTAAGTCTGTCAGGAATAACTAAACATCAGGTCCTTCCTATCCCGATTCAGGGGCGCCTTGTGAAGCAGCTATCAAGACTGCAGAATAAGATGGCTTGTTTCTTCTTTTCCAGAATCCCCTCCTTCTGATAATAAAATGATTATTATAAAAGACGATGTGATCCTTCTTTATACATGTAGGCTACAGACATTCATAAATACAAAATAAATTCCTACAAAATGAAGCAGGGATGAATCTTTGTAGAAATACCATAGCTAAATATACATTCCTAGCAGTATATTTTAAAATTAACTTCATTGACACGAGTAATGCTAACTAACTTGTACTCCTTTGACTGCTTCTGACGACTTTTCTTCAAAAGTTAATAACTTTTCTAAAATAAGTCAAATCAGGCAATTTGATGAATACAAATTGCAGCAATTACACCACTGCTAAAATAGTTTCTGAGCATTATAACTAGAAGAGTTCACTTGGCTACTGTCTTCACTCTAAAGGCTTTCTCTAAGGTGGTGAAAATAATCAGGTGAGAAATTGATACGCATTTTCTTAGACACCTCTTTAAGAGACAGAGTGTGACATTCCTACTGAAATCTACAAATCCTGAAATTAGCAAAAGGCAGCTACTGCTAAATACAAGCAAAATGCCATTCATCTTTTGAAAATTGATCTGCTGAGTCTAGCAGAAATGTCTCCAAGGTTTTCTCTGGATGAGCCAAGGCTAAAGGGAATCAGGGCCAGCAGCCAGGCAGCTAGCGAGGCTCCAGTCAATTACCTTCGCTTCCGCGCTGTAAGTTTTCAGTGCCTGTAAGTGATACTTCTTGTTCTTTGCATCTGAATTGGACATGTTTAGTCAACATCAAGAGAACTATATATACAGTTCGTATTAGACACCCAAAAGTAGCTGTAATAAAAAAACAGGTGATATTTAATGAGCCTGAGTAACTGCCAAATGCACTTCTCAAGAGTTTATGTGTCTCATTTAACTAGTTCTCATATTTACTCTCTGAGGTAGGCAGTGCTAATGTGACTGTTTTACAGAAGAAGAAACTCTGGCCCAGAGAAGTGAATAGCCTCTGAGGTATACACAGATAAAGTATTCACGAACTATAATGTTCAGATGCTGCTATAAATATAATGTGCTCTGGAACAGCTGTGCAATGGGTATTTGTGGGCTAATGGTTGAAATATTAATCGCAAGATAACTTACTAAAGACAAGGAACAAGGATCTGGCAAGAATTGGCTTGCCCTCACGTTGGCCACTTCCTGAGAGAGTTTGGACATTTTTACCAATAAATGTCACATTTAGAGAATATCTTACTTCAGGTTTCCTGAAGGGGCATTCTGAGATAAGGCTTTGCCTAAAAGTGAAAAACAGGACATGTTTCCCGGGCACTGGTAAGGGAGTGGAAAATTGACACTGGGAAGAGAAAGAGTCCCAGTGACTGTGGCATGAAAGTTGAGGATGACAGTGTAAGGCACACTTCTGAATTGCTCAATTGGAGCTAAAAGAGCTCAAGTATTTATGCCTCTACGACCAGCAGTCATTGACTAAGGGCTTCCTCCACACAGAGGCAGAAGTTCCAAGGCACATTCCGTCCCAACCTTGACCTGCTGGCTGCTAAGGGAGAAAAGTACCCCAGGAACAAAGGAACAGACACGACAAACAGAACTCATAGACACAATCAACAGTATGGTGGTTACCAGCGGGAAGGGGGGAGGGGCGGGGAGTGAAAGATAAAGTGGGTCAAATATATCTTGACAGAGGGAGACTTGACTTTGGGTGGGAAACACGCAACGCAATGTGTAGATCAGGGGTCCCCAAACTACGGCCCGCGGGCCGCATGCAGCCCCCTGAGGCCATTTATCTGGCCCCCGCCGCACTTCTGGAAGGGGCACCTCTTTCATTCGTGGTCAGTGAGAGGAGCAGAGTTCCCATTGAAATACTGGTCAGTTTGTTGATTTAAATTTACTTGTTCTTTATTTTAAATATCGTATTTGTTCCTGTTTTATTTTTTTACTTTAAAATAAGATGTGCAGTGTGCATAAAGATTTGTTCATAGTTTTTTTATAGTTGGGCCCTCCAACGGTCTGAGGGACAGTGAACTGGCCCCCTGTGTAAAAAGTTTGGGGACCCCTGATGTAGATCATATGTCACAGAATGGTATGCTTGAAAACGAGATCATTTTAATAAGCAATGTCACCCCAATATAGTTAATAAAAAACAGACACCAAGAAATAGAAGTGGAGCACTAACATCATCACTTATAGAGAATGTGTTTCTTCATTTGAGAATAAAAATAATTTGGAGTGTTATCATGAGTATGAGAAAGAGTGACGCGTGCATGGCACTTAGCCCGGGCACTGACACTTAGCGATGCTCAACTGCTAGTAGCAATTATATGTGGCACTCTGTTGTTGTGAGGATGGAAAGTAACACCATGATGGAATAATGCAAGCACACAGCTCATGAAAACTTCAATGTTGCTACCACCAATTATTTTTCCACTTGCCATCACTAATACCACGGGTGGAATAATACCTAAAGAAGGATACCACTGGGTTTTTTCTTAAGTGAGAAGCGAGAGGCAGAGAGACAGGATCCTGCGTGCACTCCGACCAGGATCCACCCGGTAAGCCCCCTATCAGGTGATGCTCTGCCCATCTGAAGCTGTTGGCCCATTGCTCAGCAACTGAGCTATTTTAGTACCTGAGGCAAGGCCATGGAGCCATCCTCAGCGCCCAGGACCAACATGCTCCAACCTAGCCTTGGCTGCGGGAGGGCCAGAGAGATAGAGGGAAGGGAGGGGGGAAGGGGTGGAGAAACAGATGGTTACTTCTCCTATGTACCTTTACTGGGAATTGAACCTGGGACATCCACACCCCGGCCGATGCTCTAACACTGAGCCAACCAGCCAGGGTCAAGATACCACTGTTATATTTATCTCCAAAGCCTATGAGATGCTTGGATAACAAGCAGTACTTGTGGAGGTGAAAGTGCTAGTCCAGGTTCTGAGCATCAAAGAAGGGGCAACATTCTCACAAGCTTTACTGCTGCTATAATAGTAAAGACAAAAATAGGCCCTGGTTAGTCGGCTCAGCAGTAGAGAATTAGTCTAGCATGTGGAAGTCCCGGGTTCGATTCCCAGCCAGGGCACACAGGAGAAGCACCTATCTGCTTCTCCACCCTTCTCCCTCTCCTTTCTCTCTGTCTCTCTCTTCCTCTCCCACAGCCGAGGCTCCATTGGAGCAAAGTTGGCCCGGGCACTGAGGATGGCTCCATGGCCTCACCTCAGGCACTAGAATGGTTCCAATTACAACAGAGCAACGCCCCCGATGGGCAGAGCACTGTCCCCTAGTGGGCTTGTCCAGTGGATCCCAGTCAGGCGCATGCGGGAGTCTATCTCTCTGCCTCCCTGCTTCAAAGTTTAGGGGAAAAAGGACAAAAACAAAATGAAGTACCTACTTGTTAGCTATTAAATCTAAGATGTTGCCTCTCCTGATGACACCAATGAGAATGATGGCAATGGAAAGGATGTTTCTGACTTCCTTCATGATCTCTTATATATTGATATTCCTTTCAAAGTTGGTGATGAAAGCAGTGAGTGAGTAGTGCCTTCTGCTACCATGAATGTGAGCACTTGTTCAAAAGATCTTTAGAGGTGTGACCTGTGGTGGTGCAGTGGGATAAAGCATCAACCTGGAACACTGAGGCCCCCAGTTCAGAACTCTGGGCTTGCCTGGTCAAGGCACATATGGGAGCTGATGCTTCCTGCTCCTCCCCCTTCTCTCTCTCTCTCTCTCTCTCTCTCTCTCTCTCTCTCTCTCTCCTCTCTGAAAACTGAATAAAGTCTTAAAAAAAAAGATCTTTAGACGAGTACAGTCAACTTCAAGGAAATCAGCTAAGGAGAAGGGTATGCAAAGCAGGCTTTTTGGGTCTAAAGGAACTTGCTGCATATCCTCACCCTTGGATGAAAATTTAGGCTTGAATGAAAATGAATGGAATTATCTTAGCCAATGTCACCCCAATAATTTCAATGAAAAAAGAATAAGCAGGAAAAACAGACAATAAATGGAGATGCACTCATTACCTAGATGTTAATATCAGAGGAGGGGATGGGAGAATAGGACATCGTTCTCTATGTGACTCTGTCATGTCTGACTTATACCAGTGAGCATGTATTACTCTCGGACTTTTCTGATGCTAAAAAAAGTATTAAAGAAAAAACTGAGATCAATTTAGAACAGATAAAACAGCTGAAAAGGGGCTGTAGTACATCTTAAAATGCTCTCTTGATTATGCCCAAAATCAAAAAATCTCAGGCATTTTAAGAAAAAAAATACTTTACTTTCCCTGCTCTCCCAGATAAGTAGTATGCTTGAAATGGCTAAGAAAGTGATAAGATGACTGCCATATCAGGGGTCAGAATGGCTTTAGGGGCTGCTCAAGTTCGCTGGTTATACACCTGTTTAAGAACCAGAGGATGAGTCTACCTTTTCCTTCTTCTTTTGCCTCCGGAGGTAAGAGGTGTGGCCAGAGATCAGTGACAAAGTAACAATCATCAAAGGAGTTAGCCCAGCTGTCTGTTTTGTAGGTTGAGTCTTCTGTAGGCATTGTTGTTCTAGTCAGACCATGAGACAAGACTGCTCCTTCTAGGAAACACCCTGATTCCTTCCTGTTATCTATATTTCCATAAGCACAGGCAGCAGGAGTTAGCAATGGGAACCCTAACTCCACCATTATCTCTAGTAGAGGTAGTTCATAAACATCATTCAAATTTCATAATGACCCTTATTCATAGACAGATATTAGAGATACTCACAAACAGGACAATGACCCAAGATTGACTTCTTGTCGTTTATCGGCTATTATGGTACTACTTTTTCTCCGCGATTTTATTAGAGATACACTCCATGTCATTACCATGGGTGCACCAGTGCTTTTGTTAATTTAGCACTTTCAGACTGCATTGACTTTTCCATATAAGTTCAAACAGATAGTGGTTTAAACAGCCCTGGCCTGTGACTATATGCGTGCTTGTGAACATGAATGTATATGCACACATGCAAATACACAAATGGCACAAACAATATTAAATTCAATTTGTTCAATAATTTAACTTATTCAACAGAAAAAAGGGAAAGAACGAGGATTTTGTGCATGTTCCCATTACAGTTTTCTTTAAGTTGCATACCACACCTGAACACATCGCAATGTTCTTTTAAGGTAGTGAATACGTTCAGTTTGGAATTGGTGACTGTTTGATAGTGATCTTTTAAAGATGGAGATATTGTATAAATGGATAATTCTCACGCTTTGCAAGAGCTGCACGCATTCTGTTAAAAAAGACTGGTGGTGACCTGTGGTGGCGCAGTGGATAAAACGTCGACCTGGAAATGCTGAGGTCGCTGGTTTGAAACCCTGGGCTTGCCTGGTCAAGGCACATATGGGAGTTGATGTTTCCAGCTCCTCCCCCCTTCTCTCTCTCTGTCTCTCTCCTCTCTCTCTTTCTCTCTCCTCTCTAAAATGAATAAATAAAAAATAAATAAAAAATAAAAGACTGGTTTTCACTAACAACTTTTCTCCTTCTTAAAATATTGTACAAGGATCTTTAGTTTGATCGCAGTGCTGGACAGTTCCTAAGGTACCTCGAGAAAGAAGGTCTCCGGGCTTCCCTGGATTTTTAGAGAATAAAAGACACAGCACAAGCTCCTTGAACCTATATGTGTCTCTTCATTTAGCTTTCTAAATAACACACCCACAATACAGACGCCCACACATACACATATTTTTCTACTCAAAATCAAGCAGACACATGTCATGCCCTTTCTTTTACTGGCCATAAATCTGTGCTTACTACATTCTCCAGAGAATAAAAGTGCTCTTGGATGTTTGTTTTAAGATCAATGTCATTTTAAAAGTAAAAAAAAAAAATCCTAGGTTTTGAAACTGCAACATCAGATGGGAAAGATTACCTTCCAATTATTCTGGACAAAATCTTCTACAAATAACGTCTTAAGAACTTCCAGTAACTCTAACACATCCAAACATGGGCAAGAATTCAAAAATGACTTGAATATCATTTCTTCGACCTTTAAAGTAAATCAGTAAAATAGAAATGTATTTTGTACACTTGTTTTGAACCTGTGCTGGTTCGTCTTTATTTTAATACATACAAAGGAAACAATATCGTGAGTTTTAAAATACATATCTGTGTGCGGGTCAAATGGTACCCTTCCCATGCAGAGAACTGTATTCCTTTCCAAAGCGTTCTTATTAGATAAGCTCTTGGACATATTTTCAAGAAATAACAGGTTCCTTAGAGATGCTTCTGTCAGTTTAGTGATTTCAACTGAGAGCAAGGGAATATATAAGAAGAGAGGAATTCCTGGAGTGTATTGCTCTACTTTTAATTTACATGAATTTATAATCTTTGTTTTTATTGTTTGTGCATAGAAATTTTCTTTTCAGAAATAGTTTTATTAAGGATTATTTACTAGTTAAGTAAACACACTAAAGAACACTGCAAAGCATTATTTTAGACCAAATCTTTTCTAGCCTCCACAAGGCAGAGGCACACTGAAGGCAACATACGAGGGCACTCAGGCTTGGACTAGTATGGCTATTGTTGGACCCTGAGCCATGAATCCCTTTCAAAAATCACCAAAAACTTAGCTATAATCTCGATGATACACAATACATAGTGCAGCTCCCGAGGAAAGGACCCACATTCCTGCAACCATTTACCTGCGAAAGAGGGATGTGTCTTAAGTGAAATCCTCCATGATTTGATATTTTGTTTTTGAACTTTACAAGCGAGACTATCCTAAGGAATTCAGCGCTTTCCTCACAAGACCAAAGCAACAGTGCATGAAATTGAACTCAAAAAGAGCACCATTCTGTGTGACTTCTTGGCTGACACAATTTAGATATTTATAGCTTTACGAATGGGCCACTGGAGAAGAACTTGAAGCTTTCTCTAGCCAGGAAGGATTAATGAACGTATGCACCTGGTAATTACACCACTCCATCTTCCTGAAAGCCGTCACACTGCCTCCACGGCAGAAACTATCATGAAAATGCATTGAGAAATATCAATCTGCAATTCCACAATTTCATCTAAATAGTAAAACTTGGTATCTTTTCTCCCCACACATTCCAGATGTGATCACATTGACAGCGTTTAAATTTAAAGCACAGCAGCTGAATGTCAGCCTATTATTGAGCATGCCTCATTTTCAAAGTAAACCTCCGGAGAGCAAAACGGGGTTATAAATACAGCAACAAATTTTGACAACAATCACATGTACAACAGAGCGCCCGGAACTGTTTCCTCTTCATTGAAACCCAGCGTATATTGTAAATAATCCATTTGCTACGAGGCAGAGGCATTTGCCATGATTAAATCACAACCCAGGCGAATAAAGGGAAAACTTAGAACTGTAAAAACCTCTTCCAAGTTCAGTTACCTGTTTTGGGCTATCTTTTCTCAAGGCTTCCTGGAAGCAAAAACCTCACTTAATAACTTTTTTGAAGTAGAAATAAAAATCCTCCTAGTTTATCCTCTGACCATATGTCTTTTACAAAAGTACCTGAAAGGAAGAGGTGTACAGTGTCAGCCAGTCCGACTCAAATAATTTATTCCAAAGACATTTACATCTTAAAACTTGAACAAATCAAACTTTGGACAACAGTATTTTTGCTCAAATAAGACACCAGAGGGAGGTTAAACCTAGTGCTTCCTAATGTGGTGGTATAAAGAATTGGGATGTTTTAAGGACGGCAGCAGTATATACAGAAACTGAAGGCAGCTTTCAAAAAAATTGAAGGTGCTTTACACAAAGCCGATTTTTATGATAAAGTTTGATGCTACTCCCATTGAATGTTAATGACTGCGTTAGTAAACCAGCGAGAGAAAATCCTACAAGCACTGATACTAAAAGTTAATTGCTGCCTTAACACACAGGCACCAAGATGCCCTGAAGTAGGAGTCTCTTAAAAACACCTTTAAAAGCAGAAGAGGGCACAAGCGTTGAAAAAAAGAATCGCCCGTTCCTGTGAAACTCTATTGTTCCCTGGTAGAGTGCAGAAGAGGAATTGGTCCAGGAGAGGGAAGTGCATACGAACTGCCCCCTCCAGAGGAACCAAACAAATTGGCTACAAGAAGGAGACTTCAGAAGCTGGACAACCAGAGATGCTCAAAGAACCTCACATTTGGGCTACTTGCCTTCACTGCTGATTTTTTAAAAATTTCCCCTACAATGATGTGGGTTAACTTGCGAGCAGAGAAATAACAGAAGAATGTCTTGTGGAATGCTATGACCCCTGCCCCTTTATTCTGCCTCTAGCTAGCTAGTGCAGTATCACTTAATCCGGACCTCAGCATTCCAAGTACAAAGCATCTCCTCCCACCTCCTGCTCACACGCTCCTGCATCAGAATAGAAGACTTACATAGAGGCAGCCAGACCCACGGAGGAGCACTTTCCTCTCAACAGATGTCTTCTGGCTTGTAGGCACTCACACACACACAGACACACAGACACACTATTGCCTACCTTAATGAGGTGTGCGAGAAACCCTCTGACGGTCCCCACGAGGGTTTTAGTTCAGAGCAGCAAGCAATGCCTCTGCACAAAGCTTTGCCATTGCTAGTGTGAAGAGAAAGAGCTGCTGGGATGCTGAATGGCACATCAGCCAACTTTGTGTGTAGCAAGGGCTCCAAAGAAAACCTGGGCTGAAGCTCTGCTGGATCACGGATTGGACTCAATTCCACCAAATGCTCAGCCTGCATCACCCAGTAGAGATTGTTTCTGGAAGCACTTAGAGCCTATTTGCTTAAACAAAGACAGGCCCCTTATCCTTTCCCTAACAATTTTTAAATCACTGTGGTAAACTACAGACCTGATACCTTGAGGTAGATCATTCACTGTGAACAATATGAGAGGCGTCAACAGTCTCATTCAAACTGGAGCTCTGGCATCTAGAGCACAGGCAGCACCCGGTAAATATTTGGCTCGAAACTGGAAGTTGAATTGATAACACAGTCAAAATAAAAGTTGCTGAATTATTTACATACTGTAATGAAAGTAAAAAATGATTTAGATTTACATAAATCCATGGATACAACATTTAAAAAGTGTGTTGAAACGATATGTATTACTTACTTATCCCAGCAATTTCTAATAGCATTATAGTTCATTATAATGGTCCATTCATCAGTGGATGAATAGCAGACTTTATTTTAACTCACTGATATAAGATAAGATCTGCATGTGCACACATATACTTACTAATCCTCAGGAGCTTTCATCAAAGCCATAAATTAAACTCGCATGATGAATCAAATAAGGGAATATCACTCCTCGAGGAAGTTTTATTTCGACAGCAACCTCTCGATAACCTGAAATTCAGACACATTCTTCCCCGTGTTACTGTGATCTAACAAAACTCTTGCCGGCAAGGTGCCCTCAGGTTAATTCCTGAAGCCAGAGGGAAAAGTTCCAAAGTGCCCTGCCTTTCAGGATCTTCCCACAGACACACACCTGGAAGCAGTCTCTGGCAAGCACCTGTCTGCAGGCACAGGTGTGTGCCTGTCGGGACAGCCGAGGAACACATCTAATTTGGTAGATGACATCCCTGATGGGGTGGGCTTTATTGTGTTCATGACAATATCTACGCATTACAAGGCGCTCGTTTAATATCCGTGATCCAGTGCACCTGAAAGAAAGATGAGAACTTAATAACCTAAGTGATGCCGAACTGTTTATGCGCCACAACTGACTAGTATACTCTTTATTGCCTGTTCCTCCACCTCTAAGTATTCTCGGAAAGAATCCTCAGTTTATACACACACACATCTCTCAGTTCTGAGTACTGATGTCACACATACTCTCAGGAACACCTTCTTACACCTGCAGCCTCACTGCATAGGTCTACACCCATAACAGGTGTTCAATAAGTACTTGTCAAATGACCAGGCGGATGATAAATGAAGCAGAAATACACTTGATATTTCTATCTTCCAGATAGCTGTTATAGGCATATGATTTTACAGGAGTTGCTACCTGGGTTGTCTAGCTTTTCAATCAGCTTTTCTTCTTTAAAATATCATCGGCAGGTGCCTCCTGGACAGATTAAATTTGATAGAGCCTGAGACTTGTGGGGCGATTTTAGTGCTATCTATGTAATGCCGGAACTGGCTATCCAGCTTGACAGATGCAAATATATGTAGTTTTGATCCTCCTCCTGCCTCCCTAACAATAGATTTTACAATAGAAGAAAGAACGGGGGACCTTTTATTTATAAGTAATGAATATAATATGTAAATAGACAGCCTTTCCCTTTGAGCAGCTCATAGCCAGCCAGCTCTCAAATGAAAGTGGAACAGCCCCTTTCTTGGCTAATGGTGTGGTCTGCATCACGGAGGTTATCAGGGACTCCTCTGCAGAATGCAAATGAAATATCTTGAATGGCAAAAGGATCAAAGCACACCTAAACACTGTTCAGACCTGCTGTTCCTATTTTTTTTCTGCTTCAAAACACTTGAAAGGAAAGAGAAATTAGAATTGAAAAGAAATGCGCTTTCCGCGGTGTATATCATTATTTAGATGTTTTGTGTGTGTTTATTCCTCTAGGGTTAGATGTTGCGCCCCATGCTGGGGCAGTAGCTGAGATGCTTGCGGTGAAGGCAAAAAACAGGAGTCCCGGCTCAGCTACTGGCAAGCAAGCTGTGTGACCTTGCACAAGTTATTTAAACTTTCTGGCTTCCACTTCCATGTCTGGGAATGGGACTAATAATACCTCATCAGGAGGTGAGGATTAAGGAGATATTAAAGCAGTGCTCCTCAAACTTTAATGTAATACAAATCACCTGGGGATAGTGATAATAATGCAGAGTCTGTGTAATTAGTCACTAGGTCTGGGTGGCTCCTGAGAGTCGGCATTTCTAATCAGCTCCCAAGTAGTATTGATGCTGCTGGTCTGTGGATCCCACGTATTGCAAATATCAGTGGAAAACACTCTTCTTCCTAATGAGAGTAAGCTTGTGTCCTCTTGCCATTTTGATTTACTGTACGCTTTTCTTCAGCACCAAGAATTATCAGATGCTCATTCTACGGCAGGTGCTGTGCAGTATGTAGATATTTCAGGGATTATCAAAACATCGCCCCATCCTCAGGAAGCTCTCAATCTATTTGAGAAAACTATCTAGTACCACAAACAGCTTGGACACTGAGAATCTAAGTCACTTACCCCTTGTATTCAGACAGGTACACAGCTTTCTGTCTACATTAACATAACTTAACCTATTCCAGCAGACAGTTGCCCACGAAAAAACCTGACTAATGCATTACCATAATTTCCTCAGAGTCCCACCCACTCTCTGATAGAAAACAGCACCGCGCAGCTTACACCCCAACACTCTCCAAACCTCTTCCCTCCAAATCCTTACTGTTTCCACCAAACCTAAATTGTAATGTCATGGTCACGATCCTTACCCAGTGATAATTAAAACAGTCACCACAAACCAAACTGAAAATTCTCAATAAAATTCAACCTCTCTTTTCCTCCAAACAGACACTCCAAAGCTCTGTCAAGGTGGTAAGAAATTAACCTGTTCTGTCACACGAACAGGTTGTACTGGTGATGACAGGGGAGCCAGCACTCCAAGTACAGGAGAAACACACGTGTGAGTCAAAAGCATGTCACCAGGAGATAAGCAGTGCTACCAGGGAGTGCATTCAGGGATTTTAGCCCCTTTATTGGTCATCCCAATTAAATATCCAATTTAAGTATAATCCAAACCTACGTCCATCACAATCCCCTCGTCCCGTCATCTCGCTCAGGCATTCTGATGGCATCATGGGTGCCACCATTGAATCACTGACTGTAATAAGGCATATGATAGGTGTATACCCCAATACTGCACTGGAAGACCGTGAGGATGACATTAATCCAGACTATGGGACAAGGGAAGAGCTTTGCGGGATTCGATGCCTGAGCTAAGACTTGAAGGAGGTAGGTCCAGAGTTGGGTAAAACGCAGCATCCAGACAAATACGGCGAGATTATGACATTTTCAGGAAAATACACAATTGGAGAAAAAGCCCATTTGGGGGTCATACTGAGTTCTGGAGCCCGATTATAAGAGTGGGCTTTCATGATATATAAAGCAGCCTATGTCATGGCTACTCAATGAGAGGCATCGCTCAAAATAATATTCCTGAGGTTATGGGAAACTAGTGAATGATTTTAAGCAGGGAAGTGACATGATTGAATCTGTAATACAGAAATTATTCTGTGTCCACTTATTCCTTCAGGATCCATATGCCAGGTATTGACCCAGGAGTTGGGAACTCAGCGCTGCTTAGGGTAGATTAGATGAATCTCCCCATTCAACATTCATTCAACAAACATGGATTGCATGCCAACTTGGTTCGACCTCTCCAGCTTGATTCAGAAACAGTCTTACACTGATGACTATGTCTTGAATGCAGACAAGGTTTGTCAGCCAGGATGAGTAAGTGTTTAGCATCTCCTAGCATGTTCCCGTCAGAATTGCTTTCTGCTCTCAACCTGGTGACTCAAACACGAAAGGTTTTGTTGATGTAATTTTATAGAATCTTTATTGCAGTGATATTTGCTGTATTGGAACTTGACCCCTGGAACAAGTTGTAGAACAAGATACCTATCAATATTGGCTTTTAAAATGAACACTATGAGATGTACAGCTTGCAAATTTCAACTTTAATATTGGAGATGATAAGATCAGTACTATATTTTTGCTAACATATACAGAGGATTGTCCCTCGGTGACTGAAAAGGAAAACAATAAATCCTAAGTATGGGGAATCTCTGTCTCTTAATAAGAACCCATGCCTTATCAGAGCTCATACACATAACGTTAGGAGCTCCGAAAGCTAGCTAGCCTGTTGCATGCATGTTTCATTATTGCTTCCTGTGTCCAAACACAGTGAAGGTCAGTGGGCAATTAGTTTCCAGTTTTATTTGCTTTGACCGCTTGTGATTCGCTAGGCTGGGATCATTATAGAAAAAAAGTGAGCACTGTGTCTAATATAAAGCCAGTTTCTTTGTAGCTGCAAACACACTGATTTTAATTCAGAAGGAATGTGATTCCCAAATGGCTGGGTGTTACTTTAAGACCCTTTAATATCATTCTCATAACCTCATTAGTTTGGGGGAGACCCTACACCATGGGCTCCGGCAGATTCTCTGACGGAACAGAGATTCAGAAGGACTTTTCCCAGGAGAAGCTGACCTTGCGCTGGAGTGGAACCCGACTGTGATGACCGGACTTCTTGCTGACTTGTGACTTTGCCCACCACAGGCTATTGTGTGGAGGAGTCCTGTATGACCCATTATGAATGACAGGAAGTTCTAATGTAGAAATCACAGCTCAGAAAGCAACCAGACCAAGGTTCAAATCCTGCCTTCTATACTCATCAGCTCTAGATCTTCGTACAGGACCTTGGGTCTCATTTGCAATCGGGTCCTTAATTTACCTGGTAGTAATGTCTGCCTTGCAAAGTTGTTTGGAGGACTAAATACAATGAAATGTATATAATATCTGGCTCTTACTGGGCTACTAGTAAATACTATGTTCTTTTAGATAATTAAAGACCCCCCATAAAATGCAAATTTACCTAAGTCACAATAGTCCCTAATATTTTTTAACAGATGACTTAATTGAATTGGGAAGCCATTATAAAGAATAAACCCTGAGTAGTGAGGATATCCATTACAGCCTCTGAAGTGTTTGAAAGAAGAAAAAAGGGAGGGTTGTAGAAATACCATCCAAGAAGAGAGTGGGCCCCCCTTCTCAGAGCCACTGAATGTTAGGACTAAAACTATCATCAAATCACCCATTTTACAGATGGGCCCCAAAGGGGCCTGCCTTCAAATAGTGTCTCCACAGATGATATTAAAACATGTATCTCCAACCCATACTTCTGAATCCCAGACTTGTATCCAAATGCACACTTTTGTACTTCAAAGTGGTGCCTAACGTGATTTCAAAGAATTGCTAAAACAAACTCGCGCTTCCACCAACACCCCTCCACCACCTAACATTTCCTTCCATCACTTTCTCAGTTCTATCCACCCTACCCACCTCACAGTCTGCCTGGACTCCTCTTTCTTCTATCCCCACACCACACTTCTGGCACCACTACCTTCCAAAGATACCCAGACTTCTCTACTGGTCCCCTTCTCCATTACAAACTTCCTGGTTGAGGACCACCATTACTTCACACTTGAATGACTGCGATGGCCCCCTGCTTCCTCACTAACGACTCTATTGTCTGTTCTCCACTCGGAAGCCAGAGTGATCTATCAATGCCTTAGCCAATGCAGCTCATTTCTTTCCCTAAATGATGATTCCACTTATATAAATTTATTGAAAAGGCAAAATTATAGAGATGGAGGACAGATTAGCGGCTGCCAGGAATTAGGGATGGGGATGAGGAGTCTGGATGGATGTGTCTACAAAGGAGTAGCTCACGTTCGTTCTTTAATGACACTGGAAACATTTCACATTTTGATAGTGGTGGTGGTTACACGATGCTGTACGTGGTATAAAGTTATAAAGACTACACATACAAATGAGTGCATGTAAAAACTGGGGAGTCTGAATGAGGCCTATGGTTATACCATTGTCAGTTTTTGGTTTTAATATTGCATATAAGCCCTGGCCAGCTGGCTCAGTGGATAGAGCATTGGCCTGGCATATGGACATCCTGGGTTCAATTCCCAGTCAGGGTACACATGAGAAGTGACCATCTGCTTCTCTCCTCCTCCCTCTCTCTATTTCCTCCTTCTTCCCCTCCTGCAGCCAGTGACTTGACTGTTTCAAGCGTGGGCCCCGGCGCTGAGGACAGTTTGGTTGGTCCAAACGCATCAGCCTCAGGCACTAAAAATGGCTTGGTTGATTTGAGCATCAGCCCCAGAAGGCATTGCAGGGTAGATCCCAGTCAGGGCACATGAGGAATTCTGTTTCACCATTTATCTTCCTCTCACTTAAATATATATATATATTGCATACAGTTACAAAAAATGTAACTATTAGAGGAAGCTTGGGCGAAGGGTATTCCAGACCTGTGTAAACTATTTTTGCAACTTTGATGAATGACATTTATTTGAAAATAAAAAGATCAAAAAATACCACCACATGTGCCCTTCCTCAGGACATTGTAGTCACTGTTTCCTCTACCAGCAATGTTTTCCCTTCCTCCATATGAGTGGCTAATTCCCTCACTTCCTTGAGATTTCTGCTCAAAGAGCCTCTCATAGCAGTCTTCACAGTCAGCCATATGTAAAACAGAATTTTCCTATTGCTTTGGTCTCTATCCCCTTTATCCTGCTTTTATTTTCTTGTTAATATTATTACCTGACATACTACCTATTTATTTATTTTATATTGATACTTTTTCTAAGTTCCTCACTAATACATGACTTTCTTAAACAGAGGAGCTTTGTCTGTTGATTTTTTATGTTATCCCTGTAACCTAAAGCAGTACCTGGCCCATAGTAGATAATAAATATTTGATGAGTGAATAAATCAAGCTAAAGCTACCAGAAGGAAAAGTCATGAAGAATGGCTTAACAGGAAAATCTTGGTCTTCACTTTTCACTCTGACAAAAGTACTCACATTCTTTGACACTACTTGAAAAAAAAATGCCTGGGAAAAGAGAAAGAAATCTTGTCCTTACAGTTTCCATGATACAAACAAAAACAAACAGCATTATTAGCAGCAGCTGTTTTTGTTTTTGTAATGCACTTGAGTGTTACCGTGCCGAACTGTATTATGGGTAGAACACAGCACACATGTATAAAAATAAGTAACTTCCCTGGGAAGAACCAATCCAGACAGTCCCAGCTTACAAACAGGTTGTGTTCTGCACATCTGAAAGGCAGCTGTTTAATGATCTGCTAGATGGTCTCTAACCTTTCTGGCAAGGTTCACTTCACCCCTACCTGTGCATTCAGGCATACCCTAGTCCTTGGAACCAAGCCTGTCCCTAGCCAGAGGACTCCAATGTGGTTAGGCTTCATAGGTTAGTCCACAAAATAACATTTCACCTATAAATGAGCTTTAATATTGTCTAAATAATGATGGTCTAATTCTGCGTGCTGGGAGCAGGAGTTGGAGTGCTTAGACTTGCACGAAGTCAATGGCACATTTACACAAGAAAAGCAATGCCCTGTGCAGAGGAAACCCAGCTTTGAAATCTGGCACACCATGGGATCAGACTCTGGCCCTGACACTCACTGCCTTTGTGAACTTGGTCCAGTCTGCGAACCTCTTGAAGCCTTCATTTCCTCACCTGTAACTTGGAAATATACTGCTCCCCAAAATTAGGGGTTATTTCAGAAATGAACATGAAGCAATAAGAAAAAGAAGCATTTGATTTTTTTTAATTAAACAAGAACATCAGAAAAGCAAACACTAAGTCAAAGAAAGTTGTTCAATTATGCAAATGAGATGCAAAACCAACTTTTATTTCATTGAGGAAAATGCCCTATACAAAAGGCTGAAAGTACTGCAGTATCTGCATGGTTCCTGACCCTCTAATTTTTGTGAGCAGTAATGAAGACTACCTTCCGGGATTGTTTTGAGGACTAAAGGAGATAAGCGTTTAGCACACAGCTAGAGTTTTATCTCATCCCATCCTATTATGGCTCTTTTAATTAATCTGGGACTGTAAGTTATGAACGATGGTTTACACATCTTGATAAGCCAGCAGCCTAACAGAGTCTCTGGTAGTACACGTCTGATGGATGAATATTAAGTCAGAATATTGATTCATATACTGGATTACAGGACAGGCAATAGGCCTTTAATGCCTGAGAATCTATCCCTCTACAACAGTGGTTCTCAACCTGTGGGTCGCGACCCCAGCGGGGGTCGAATGACCAAAACACAGGGGTCGCCTAAAGCCATAGGAAAATACATATTTATTATACAATACATTTTTGAATAAAATATGGATTTCTGATGGCTTTAGGCGACCCCTGTGTTTTGGTCGTTCGATCCCCGCTGGGGTCGCGACCCACGGGTTGAGAAAAATATGTATTTTCCGATGGCTTTAGGCGACCCCTGTGTTTTGGTCATTTGAACCCCGCCGGGGTCGCGACCCACAGGTTGAGAACCGCTGCTCTAAGATATTTTGTGTTTCCTGACCTGTGGGGGTGCAATGGATAAAGCACTAACCTGGAATGCTGAGATCGCCGGTTCGAAACCCTGGGCTTGCCTGGTCAAGGCACATATAGGAAGCAACTACTATGAGTTGATGCTTCCCACTTCTCCCCCTCTTCTCCTATATTTAAAAATCAATAAATATAAAAAATAAGATATTTAGTTCTCACCTAGTTTCCTTTTCCTTCTCATTCTCCACTCACAAGATTGCTAAAGGACCTTTCCTCTTCATCCTCCTGTGGGAGGAGTTTTGGAGGAATTAAAAAAGAAATATCATTCTTCTGCATTTTTTTTCTTTTGGTTGGAATTTTGTAGTCAATATTTAGTAAAAGACATTTTATTAAATAGATGTTTTCACTAAGGGCGGGAGGGATGTCTCCTTTATACAAGATAAGAATGGAAGCCCTGGCCGGCTAGCTCAGTGGCAGAGCGTTGGCCTGGCATGCAGGAGTGTTGGGTTCGATTCCTGGCGAGGGCACACAGGAGAAGTGCCCATCTGCTTCTCTACCCTTTTCCCTTTTCTTCCTCTCTATCTCTCTCTTCCCCTCCCGCAGCCAAGGCTCCATTAGAGCAAAGTTGGCCTGGGCGCTGAGGATGGCTCCATGGCCTCCACCTCAGGTGCTAGAATGGCTCCATTGCAGCAGAGCAACACCCTAGAGGGGCCGAGCATTGCCCCCTTGTGGGCATGCCGGGTGGATCTTGAAAGGCCCATGCGGGAGTCTGATTGCCTCCCTGCTTCTCACTTCAGAAAAAAAAAAAAAAAGAATGGACTACCCACTGTAGCATTCTTTGACTTCAGCATGTGAGTCCCATCCCATCTCTGAAACTCTGGATGGCCATTGAGGAGCATATGAAGAGCACTACGAAAGTTGTTCACTGGAATGACCTCCTGGTCTACCCAGATGAACTCTCTCTCTCTCTCTCTCTCTCTCTCTCTCTCTCTCTCTCTCTCTCTCCTGAGGATCAATCAGTCCATTGGCTCATTTCTGAGCAAGATGCCTCAGTTGATTCCCAGGCTCTTGAGATAGATGGCTGACACCTGCTATAAATCCTCCTCAATCCTAGATTAACACAGAGCATTTTGGTGTCTTGAATTCTGGGCAAGGATCCTACCTATTTGTGCCCTAGCTTCTTCTTGTCCATAGACACTGATATCTTGCTTTCAACCTTACTATCAAATTCTTGTCTTCCTCCTCTAGAAAGAAATGCTAAGAATCACCACTCTTCTCTTTGAAAGAGTTTAGGCAGTTTTAATAATCTCTAAAATAACTTTAACACACTGACACCAAATTGTGCCTTGACCAATTACAGTTTTAAAAAAATCTAAATCCCCTGAGGGAAAGTAGGAAAGTATGGAAATGACATTAAGAAAGCATTTGAAATATATAACAAACTGTTGCTTAATATTTAACCTAAATTTTTCCGGCTGGGCTCAAGCTGATTATTTCCCTGCCTTTGATGGTAGTGCAAATAATTGGTCCTTTTTCTCTTCATCACCTCCTCGAACTATTAAGTTTCCCCTTGATGTTTTCTCATGTGTGAACATGCCAGTACCACTTACCCTGTTCTGTAAATAATTTTCAAAAATTATCAGACCTGCATAAACTACACCAAACAGACACAGTAATGGCCAAAATTCTTCCCAGCCATAGCTCTTCTGTCCATACAACCCCACTTCTTTCTTCATCCTCTCTGCTATACCTAGCTGGTGACCCACATGGACTGCCTGTGTAGCTCACCTCTGCTTTGAGTTGATTGGTTGATCTGTCTTTGGTTATTCTGGGTAGATTTATCCTCTTTTAGCCCCGAGATATAACTTGTGCAGAAAGAAGCATGCTTGCTCTCTAAAATGCACTAGACTGATGGATAAATTCCTAACTGGCCATGGTACCAAGAATGACAAAATCTTTCCCTTGATCAAGGCAGGTTGGTCTCTGAGATGACCAAGTCTCTAAAGTTGACATGCATTTGTCAAAAACAAAGGGCATGAGTGGGTTCCATTATAGTTTGTGATTTGGGGGCCTTGTTTAGAAACTACTGCCTAGACCAGGGCAGTTAATTGCTCTATGTAAGCTTGCCTTGTAAATATCACTCATCACCACACATAGTTGATATTAGGGATTTGCCCTTTGGGGTCCTAAAGGACAAAAAGTTATCACAGTCTCCCAACAGAGACCCTACAGGGAAGCACCCCCCGCAAAACTAATAAAAAGGCAATTCAAGGTGGTATTTTTAAATCATCACCCATTCATATCTCTTCTATCTTGACTGCTTAACACCCTAAGTGTATGGGTTTCATGGCGTCAAGGAACGAGTTGGTTTCCTTAGTAATTATTTCTTGATTATCTTCCATCTATTAATAACTATGTGTTATATGTTAATGAAACTCAGGGATTCCCCAAGGAACTTTAAGTAACAAGTATTGTTTTTAAAATGAACACTGGCTTACTAGTAACAGAGTAAGCATATTGCATTGTTTAACTACTGGCGGTAATAGTTTAATCTGAACCATTCTTAAGTTTGCCACTGATTTCTGCAAGGTACTTAGACTGGGCCCGAGAACAAGGACTCAGTTCTCCACATGACAATTCATGTAGAGTTCAATACTTAACCTTGGTTTACGAATCAATACGTTGCTCTAATCAGGCTTTCGTCATGTTGGTTAAGTCAAAGATCTACAATGGTTTCCTAAAACAATGACTGAAAGTAGAACTTCCTAACAGGAGGGTGTTACATATCCACGTACAAGGTGATGCTGGTGAGCCAAGAAGATACTGACGATCTGAAAACCAAAATGTTGTAGGAGGTTTGGGTGGCGCTGGAAGTAAAAGCTTTAACAATAACTATAAATGCAGCCTCTCCATGTGTCCATCTGTCCACAATCTCCTGCCATCTGCCCCTTCTCTAGAGTTGCTATGGAAGAGAAAGTTCCACAACTTCAGTTACCTAATTTTTATTTGAAGGAAAAACGGATGGCATTTTCAGTTTTAATTGAGATAAGAGTTTTATAATATTTGTTCATTCTATTGTGTTTCTTTTTCTTTGTTTCCACTCATTTTTGTCCCCTTTGTGTGTATACATCCTTTGTGTCTGATATCAGTATAATGACAACAAAGGAAAAGTTGCACATAATTATTTCCTCAATCTTCAAAGAAAGACAAAAAATATCATCAGCTAAGGATGTAATTTAAGTATGTGTGGTAATAGTTTATTTTTCCCTCTTAATGATTATCCCCACAAACTGTGCTTTAGTAAGTACTTTCTATTTTTTTCGTATTGTCCACCTGAGAATCGATAGTGGGCTATATCCATTGGTACATATGTTGTAATTCTACCATCCTGTTACTCTTGAAATATTTTCATATTTTCCAAAGAGAAAAACATAAGGGTGTGAGAACACCATGGATACTGGAAAAATAAGATTAGAAATTTTATGTCTCCAATTCTTGGTGCTGGAAATTTTCCTGTTTGATCTAAGATCCATTCCTCTTAAGTCCCTTGCAACTTACATCCCCAACTTGCAAGATTTGCTTCCTATTGGGTTTGGCCAATGGGAAGCAATGATGAGAAATTGGTAGGTAGAAGGAAGAGAGAAACGTGGGCATTTCTTTCCACTGCCCTCTGCTTCCAGTGGCGACTCCAGCAGCGGCTGCACATTCCCTGTGGGACAGTGTGTACTAGACAGACTCCCTCTCCTTGGTTCCAACTCCCAACCAGCAGCATCTGTCCTGAATCCACCTGTAGTCCTGTTGGTTTCACTCTTGGGCCCTGGTAATATCCCATACTCCCTTGTGGCTAAAACCCTAGAGGTAGTAGTTGCTTCTCATAGATTCTAATCTCTGGGCTGCCTCACTATCCCTTGCTGGACTTTATAACTGTCTCAACATTTTTGTAACTGGCTCCTCATATAAAATTT
Source organism: Saccopteryx bilineata (assembly GCF_036850765.1). Lineage (NCBI taxonomy): Eukaryota > Metazoa > Chordata > Mammalia > Chiroptera > Emballonuridae > Saccopteryx > Saccopteryx bilineata. The sequence continues at coordinate 119,760,268 of NC_089502.1, read as the reverse complement.
CTTGTACTAGACCAGGATTTCTCAACCTTGTCACTATTGATATTTTTATACAGATAATTATTTGCTGTCGGTGGTTGTTCTGTGTCTTGTAGGGTGAACATCCTGGTCTCTACTCATTAAATACCAGTAACACATCTGTTGTTGTGTCAACTAAAAATGTCTCCAGAAATTTCCAATGTCCCCTGAATGACAGAACCACCAGTGGTTGGGAACTGCTGTATGAGACTAGAGCAGCTCTTTTCCTGATTGGACGCTATCTGTTACAGTTTCTCAAACTGTATTTTCACCTGTTATCCTTTCAAATAAGATTGGAAGAAGATCCAATGGTGCTATACATATCTCTAGCTACATATAAGTCAAATTGTAAACAGTCAAAGCTTATTTGATAAATGAATAAATAAATACATTAACATGAAAATCACTGGCCCCGGCCAGTTGGCTCAGTGGTAGAGCATTGGCCTGGCGTGTGGATGTCTTGGATTCAATTCCCGGTCAGGGCACACAGAAGCGGCCATCTGTTTATCCCCCCTTCTCTCTCTCTTCCCTTTCTGCAGCCATGGCTCGGTTGAAGCAAGTTAGCTTTGGGAGCTTAGGGCAGATCCATGGCCTTGCCTTAGGCCCTAAGATAGCTTGGTTGCTAAGCAACGGAGTAGCAGCCCCAGATGGGCAGAGCATCACCCCTGGTGGGTTTGCTGGGTGGATCCAGGTCGGGGCGCATGTGCGAGTCTGTTTCTCTGTCTCCTCACTTCTCACTTCAGAAAAATTAAAAAAAAAACACATAAAAATCACTGTGAAACCTTGATCCAATTTTTCCAAAATTAATACTTTACATTGTTAAGCTAATCAGTAATATATTTTCATTTGATTATCCATTATAGGGCCTTTGAAATACTCATATATTGCAATGCCTTATGCATCAAAGTAAGTAAAATTAAACATCTGCTTATTTAACTGATACAGAAATAATCAGAGAAGCAAAGTTTTAGGAAGAAGAAATACATGATAATAGGTCTTTGTTGCCACCACACTCTATGATCAGGCGATTGTTTCCCTGAGCATGCGTGTCTGTCTTCTCAACAATAAATGAAACTATAATGTTCTTTTATTTGGTACTTATTAATCCTTCCTCTTTTAATGTTTCTGTTCCCAATTTTATTTTTATTGCCTTTGACCATGCCTAATGCTAGTGGCAGGATTTCAAAGGATCATTAAGTCACACTCTTATTCACACCTTGTTGAACTAGCATAACAGTGAGTTTCAGTGAAATTGCACTAAGATTTCTCTTTGTGTGTATATAGAAAAGCAATAATCAATTCCATCAGAAATGAAATAGGAAGGAAATGAGAAGATATCATATTCAATTGTTACTATAGAAGATAATTTACATAAATGGACAAATAAGTGTGTACATATTTGCTGGAAATGCATGTGCCTAAACCTATGTTTACAATGTTTTCCTTATATTTTAATATTCATTATAATCACTCATGCATTTGATAATCATTTAATAATAGTACGACCACACGCTATGTTTTAACGCTATGATATTCATGTTATCAATGTCACTCCACCAAAATTAAAAATGGCAAATGCAAGAGGAAAGTCAAAATCTTTTCAATGTCATAGCAACCATTCTTTCCCCTTAAAACAGTGGACGAGTTAATCAGTCTAATATGTCCATATATCACATGAAGAAATATAGACAAGATTAGGAAAATAGAAGAAAATGAAAGTCCAATAGATTACTAATATTTGAGCCTTAATTTAGGAGGTTATTAAATATATCATTGATTAATCACCTCAGGGAATTGCATGGTTTCAGAAATACGACAAGACAGTACAAAAGGGCTGAATTTCCCCGAATGATTTGTAGACTTGTCCATTCTAAACTCAATAATCCTTTTCTAATCTGGATAAGGCTTTTTTTTTTAATTATTCAGATCATTGTTCATAATGATATGAGGAAAAAAATGAAACTATATCATAGTTCCTATCATGGAAATCATTCAGACTTTCTAAGGCATTTGTTTTTAAATATTTACATCTTTCATATTATACTGAAATATGTATAATTTATGTAGTGGAATATAATAAATATTACACCTTTTTGAAACATATACATTCCTGACTATGCCATAGATTCTGAATTTAGCTGGAATGGTCTCTTTCCCTTCTCTAGCTAGTGAACTGTTGTTGTTCATGACCCACTGTACGTCGCTTGCACTGTGAAACTGTTCTCAAGTTACTCCTGTTCCCTGTGCCCCTTTTCGTCATCCTCTATGATGCATATATTATTTCCACTTTAGGTTTATAATCTACAGTCAATTGAGATTTTGTCTGTATGCCTTGCTTACATGTGATCTCACCAAAGTCACAGACCATAAGTTAATCAATTTCATATTCACATGGCCGATTTCCTTATACCATCGTTCATATGTAGGGGCCATTCAAAATATGTTTACAAAACTGAATTGAAATGAATATTTTTAATTAATCTGCCTTGAGAAATGAGGCAAAACTTGAAGGTCTTGCATGGTAATTGCAAAGCTGCAGATCAAAATTAAGATCACAATATATTTTGAATACACTATTGTTTGAAGACATCAGAATGATCTGTATAAGCATTTATTCGAGTATGGAATTTTTGCTTTAAGGACAATGAATGTCTAAGGATAATTTTTCTTAAATTTGATTCAATTTCTTTTTCAGGTTGAGATACCTGACAGATATATATATCTGACATCTTCACATTTCCAACAACATGTAGACTTTTAGGGTACTTTATTCTTATAACATGACGACCCTCCCCAAAAAAGGATTCCTGGGCCAAAACAAGAAACCTCCTCATGATCACAATAGTATCCAAGGAAAGGCAGGTCACATTCACACATAAAATAATAATCAAGCATTCCTGAACAATCACGGAGGTGTTTTGACTAAAGCAACGGTTACTATGCAAAGAATCTTCTGCCTGCATATTTCTAGCGTGTCCTGCAAAACCATTTTATAGACTAGACTAATTAATTAAAATATTTTAATTCTAAGGGCATTTTTCCTTCTAATACAATTCTGAATGTTTGCCTGCATGCTTTAGAAAATTGATTTTTTTAAAAGAAAGATTGAGGACTTACCTTCTATTGTTATTTGATTAATGGGCATTTAACCTGTTGCAAGATTATTATGTTTCATTTTTTATGAAGCACTGTAAAACACTATGTGTGAATAAGCAAAGACACATGTTTGTGTACTGCTTTGTATTCACATTCTTAAGGTGAATAGAAATAAAAACAGATGGCACAAAGCTAAATCAATTAATTGTTAATTATCATAGAAAAAGTAAACAAGAGAAAAGGATACAAATCTGTATTTAGATAAAAGATCTTAGTTTATATTAGCAATTTTCAGCTGGTGTGCTACAAGTCTTTTTAAAACATGCAATAGCTGACTATTATACTTAGTCAAGGGCATTGACCTCTTTTTCCCATAGATTATCAAATTTAAAAAAATGACAACAGCCAACACAATAGTTGTTCAATGTGAATGTATCAAAGGTATACCTTTTTTTTGTCAGATTAGCAAAAACTACATTTTTGATGTGCCGCAAGATTTCTGTAATTATTTTATGTACGCCATGAGATGAAAAAGCCTGAAAATTGCTGCTTTATACAAAATTAGAAAATTGGTGAGTGAGTTGATTAAGCACCATCAAAGTCATAAACAACAAGTAACCCCGCATGATTATAATTTATAATTTCTCTGCCAGAAAAAGGCACTGCAAATATATGAATTTTTTCTGTGAAAATGAAGTTGCCAGAGACTAAACAAGACTGGCGTGCGGGCTGCCAACTGTGCTTCCAACCACTGTAATTGCACTGATTGGACCTTATCATTAACTGCATTTCTAGCCCTTATCCCTCAATCAGAAAAGGAGGGAGAAAAAGGAAGAGATAAATCTTTTAGGTGTTCCAGTCCCTAATTACAGGCTCCCACAAACAGTTGGTGCCTGTTGACAAATTGTTAGCTCTGAACTATAGCCCTCAAGCCAAATGTGGCCCCCTGCCTCTTTATGTAAAAAGCAGTTTTATGAGTAGTATTCACACACACCTTCATTTAGTGTTGCCTATGACCGCCTCCGCATTACAAGGGCAGAATTGAACGGTGACAGCGAAGACCTCAGAGCCCACAAGCCCTAAAATATTGACTTTCTGATCTTTTACAGAAAATGTTTGCAAAACCCTGCTCTAACACCGCGGGGCCTTTTGAAGCTGTGGTACATTAAGAACAACAGAACAAAACTATGGCTCACATGAAGCTTATTTTAATCTTTTCAAAAATTTTATTTATGTATTAATTTTAGAGAGAAGAGAGGGAGAGAGAAGTGGGGAGAAAGGAAGGGGAAAGAGAGAAGGGGGGAGGAGCAGGAAGCATCAACTCCCATATGTGCCTTGACCAGGCAAACCCAGGGTTTCGAACCGGCAACCTCAGCATTTCCAGGTCGACGCTTTATCCACTGAGCCACCACAGGTCACACCACATGTATTTTCAAAGTAAAATTATGTTTCCTCTTCCACTGATTTTCTTTTTTCCTAGAAGGAGCCTGGCTTCCAGCTTCAAGGAGTCACCCAAGCAGAAGGACACCAGTAAGTATGTAACTTGTGAAGGTTTGAATATACTTCCTGGCAACATACAATATGTTAAGATGCTAGAAATATGTCTGCCTAAAACTTGTAAGGGGGAATATATGGAGAGTCTCTTTGGAAACTTTGAGAAGATTTATTTCTATTCTGGAGGCTCTTTAGTTTGAGTTGAAGGTTGCATAAAAATATAGCAACGGGCATAGTCAGAGTGGTTATTCTCTAGGGAAACATTTGGCCCCAAGACAAGACATGTTGGAAACAAATAAACAAGCAAATAAAATTGGCCAATATAAACTTAAATTCATACATCCTCATGAAGATATATGCTTAAACCCAGCACCTCCAGCACATATGTCTTCATGGATCCGAGGCTATTTTCCAGCCTTTAAATCTTCCTTAGAGGTTGCTCTCAGGTGCTTTTGAATGTCAAGTTGATAGGACCACTTGTACATAGCCCTTAAATTTTATAAATACAATTTATTTATTGATTCCCACTGCGTACTTCCGTTGGATGGCTCTGTGTGGTGTGAACAAATGCCTCCCTTAGGGTAAATTTTTGTGACATTTGGGCAGTAATATACAGAGACTCTCGTGTTAATCAAGACATTTACTTCAAACTTTGTATCCAGGAGATGAGGCTAAGGATAAACTCAGAGGTATTAAATGACATGTTTCAAAAACGAAGGGCATATCTAACATATCATCACCCTAACAATGTTATAGGCACCCCGGTTCGCTTGATCCTTCCCCAACATACAGAGCTAGTTCACTTTTAGTGCTTTTGAGCCAGCTGTCACCTGTGCCCAGAATACTTTGCACCTCAGATCAGTACCTGTTTGGTTTTTTCTTGTAAATTGTGTCGTAAAAATCAACACTGCACCATGAAAAAGAAGGAAATCTTACCGTTTGCAATTACATGGATGGACCTGGAAGCTATTATGTTAAGTGAAATAAGCCAGGCAGAGAAAGAAAAATATAATATGACCTGACTCATTTTAGGAATCCAATGAACAATGTGCTGAGGAACGGAATAGAGCCAGAGGCAGGATCAAAGGGACCAGAGGGAAAGCGGTCAGAGGGAAAGTAGAAGAGAAGATGGAATCAGAAAAGGGAGACTGGTGAAATTATATATACATAACACAGCGTTATAGAGAACAGGACAGCAAATCCTGGAGGGAAGGGGGAGAGTGTTGGGGGGAGCGAGGCAAGGGGGATGTTGAGGGGAACACGGGGGTGGGGGGATGTACTCAGTGGGACACTTGAATCTACGTAAACACAATAAACTTAAATCAATAAAAAATTCAAAAAAATGAACACTGCAGTAAAATCTTAAAACAATTTTCAAACCTTTCTAATTCCCTTTTAATTCTCTGTGTAGCATTTCCCACTTGCTGACACCTTTCCCCTCCTCTCAGTTTGTCTCCTGGCTTGGTTTACTAGAATCCAGGTTTATGAAAGCATGGGCCTGTTCTCTCTTGTATATAGTGGGCACAACACACAACACTGCTTGGGATATAGTGGTCACTCAGTACATTAACCAACACATTCATCTTGAAAAGCGAGAGCAACATTGGTCCAGATGTGGTGCTAAGCTTTGACATAATGAAAGCAAAACTTTTTTTTTTCTGCCCTCAAAGTGCTCCTAATCTGGTTGGGGACATGCTCACATACAGATCACACAATTGTGCCACTTGAGAAACTATCCATCCGGTTACTAAAATCAGTATTTTGGGAAAATTGATAGAAAGAAATGAAGAGTATCAGCGAATGAGAGGATGGTAGAGGTGGGGGAAATTAATGTAGGTGATAGTTTAGCTGAGTATAGAAAGAGAGGTGAAGAATGAAGGCATATGCTTGTAACAAATGCACTGACATAAAGCTGTACAGATGCGGAGGGGCTAACCTGTAGTTCATGTGGCCACCTCTCTTCCTGATATCTACATTCACATCTCTGACTGACTACTCAGCCCTTCACTTAGAAATTTCACAGCTATCTCAAAATTAACACATTGAAACTGAACTCACTCCTTTCTCTCCACATCTCCTTTTCCCCTTGTGCCACATTTAATCATTCTGAATTTCATACAATATAAAAGCACTTATTATTTTAGCATTTCTATAAATGGCAATTTCATTCCTGAAGGAAAATGGAGTCACAAACTGGGAATCACACAGGACTGTTTCCCCAGACTCTACCATGTATTCATTCTATCTAACACCAACTTCTGCGAATTCTGGCTCCTGCATTTTTCTCAGATGTGTCCTCTTCCTTGAACACTCACTAGCACCACCATAGTCAGGAGCACCGTCATTTCTTGCCAAGATTCTAGTAATAGCCCCTTTATTTTCTTTCAGACTTGCTTCTCTATGTACATTCCCAACTCTCCAGCCAACTAAACCACAGCTTTCATCATGAGTCCTGCCTGTTGACAACTGCTCTACAACTTCCCAAAGCCCAGAAGACAAAACAAAAACCTCTCAAACAGGAGCCACAGGCCCTCCAGGGTCTGGCTCCATCTCTTCTTGACCTTGGTCCCTAGGCCCTCTTCCTTTCAAACCTACTCTTGTCCCTTTCTTGGGTGACATTCACTCTCCTAGATCTTTCCACGTGGTATGGCCTCTGCATGGGAAATTTGGCCCCCCTATTACCACAAATATTTTTGTGTGGTCAATTCTTACCTGTTTAAATATCACTTGTTCTGAGGTGCCTTCCCTGACCTGGATACTAATCCACATTCGTAACTCTATTCCAAATGCTTCTCGTGTCCCGATCTCACTGGCTTGTTCTCTCTCTCTGGTGTGCCTCAGGAGACCCATCATAGTCAATTACTTGTGTAAAGCCTGACATCCCTGCTGGGACCGTGTCTGTCATAGTCATTTTTGTATCCTCAGCAGCTAGTTATAATTAATAATAACAATGATTAGGGAGGAAACTAAATAAATATTTGTTGGATGAATGATAGCAGGATGACTAAAAATGAAATGATGTAAAATAATGAAGTAACAGAAGAGATCCTGAACAGGCAGATGAGAGCCAGGTTATAAAACCAACAAGAAGCATTTCAGATGCAGAAATGACAGAACTTGGGTACACGTTTGAGTGAGAAACTGGCCGAATGGATAGAAGTCTATGATAACTGCAAGTTTTTTTTTGTTGTTGTTTTTTACACCCAGCTTGGGTGACAGGGAGAATGATGAAGCCATCAGCTGATACAAGAAATACAGGAAGAACAACAAGTTTGAGAAATGCTGGAATGGGGTGAGACATTTTTGAGTTGATGGGACAGTCAGGACACCCAAGCCGGGCTAGGTTGTAGGAATGTGGAAATCTGTCTTATGGGGAGAATACCCTCTGAGCCAAAAAGTCTGAATGGCCAAAAGACTATTTTTTATAATTAGTGTCAATAAATTACTTGTAATGTGCACTAGAAATCGTGGTGTGAAATACATTAATGTGGTTAACCACTGTCAAAGTCTGACTAATATGTATCACTTTAGAATGTAACAACTATATATCCCTTGGCCATCCCACCCCATGAAGATCTATTAATAACACAATGTAAATTCTCTAGCTCTAGCTTTCTGTCCGAAAGGAACTCTAAAATATAATTGTGAATAGCCTCATTTTGTCTGGTGCCAGACTGTGTTAGGCAAATCTGCAAAATGATTTTAACTACACTGTTCACAAAAATTAGGGGATCAGGGAAATGCAGATACTCCAGTACTTTCAGCCTTTTGTACAGTGCATTTTCACCAATGAAATAAAAGTTGGTTTTGCATCTCATTTGCATAATCAAACAACTTTCTCTGACTTGTCATTTCCCTTTCTGACATTCTTGTTTAATAAAAAAATCAAATGCTTCTTTTTTTATTGCTTCATATTCATTTTGAAACATCCCCTAATTTTTGTGAGCAGTATATATATATTCATATGAACCACCACACTAGCCAGACATTAACAACTGTAGAAGATGTTTGCTATTTTTAAAGTTATTCCATAATCTTGGAGGTGGCGATAGGAGAAGAAAAGAGTGAAGCAGAAATGTCCTCCGAGGCACTAGACTGCTTTTGGAGAAATTGTTTTTATTCCTTTGATAGTAGAAACAAAGGCCAAGGTAATGATGTGAGTTTGGGTAAGCGTGTTTTGGCACAAAAAGTGCCGTGAATCAAAGGTAATGCTAGCGTGTATTAAGCTGGCATGACTTAGCCAGAAGAACATTCTGATTTATTAAACCTATTACACTAAGCAAGATTCAGGAGATAAGTTGATGACAGATGTTCACTTCGGTGTCTGGATCTAAGGAGGAAATACCCTTACAGGAAATAATAAACCCTATCCTTTGGAAAACACAAATTGTTGTCTTGGTGTTTGATTCTAAAAGGGACATGCCCCATAGGACAAAACCGAGATGATAACGATCATCCAAAGCGATAGAATTATTGGGGAATACACATCAAATGAAAAAGTGTAAAGTGATTTGTCATGATTTTCTGAACACTTAATATTAAAACAGAACTCAGGGTATTTTCCTCGAGGGAAGACAAGGCAATGTGACCTGGGTATGCAGCTTTCTGATAAAAGAAAAGATCATGGATTTTCCAAAGGGAAACACAGATGGCAGGTCCTTGTTACAGAATCACAAAGATGTAGGGTCAGCAGCTCCTTCGCAATGATAATTTGGCTATTGTATCTCCCTTAAATATTACCTCCAGCCAGGTTTTTAATAGGAGTAAGAGAGTGGACAATGGAGCTCTAATTTATGAAGAAAGCATGGTGAGCACTAATTGAGAAAGAAAGACATGCTTAGGATACTGGATGAGCAGATGGCTGTTAGCATACTGTTAAGAAAATTGAGAAGCCTGACATGTGTTTGCGCCCAGATAAGGGCCTTCCCAGTCTCTGTCTTCCCACAGAGAAGTGGGCCAGGAGCTTCTCTTCAGTCTCAGCTCGCAAATTCCACAGGAAAAGCTCACGATCTGTTCAAGCATCCCTGAGACTTTTGAGGGACATGTTTCAAGACAATGTCATGGATCTTCTTTTACTCATAGAAACTAAAATAGAGACCCTTACAAATGTGGTTTCATCTTCTTTAAATGAGAACTGACTCAAACAATAACATTCTCAGATCATATCAATGTTTCCATGCTCAACCTGGCGACCCTGCACTCAAGCTGGTGAGCCTGCAGTCAAGGCAGATGAACCCATGCTCAAACCAGGTTTCGAACCTGAAACCTCAGCATCAGTGATTGATGCTTTATACACTACACCACCACCAGTCAGGCGAGGCCCCTTGAATTTTAAAAACCAAATTTTAAATGTGTTTGCTGAGTAGTTTAAGTGGACAGATGTATTATTACTTGAGTATAAGTTGGTTTTTTTATTCACAATGTGGAAAATTACTGATTTTAAAGGGTGAACAGTTTAATATTTAAACCTAAAAATAATTGTTTTGACATCTCTAGAATATTATGTAGCTTATGATTTCCTGATAACTTTAGAAGAAGTAATACAATAGGAGGCAAATCTCAAATGGAATAAGGAATTCAGGATTTATGTTATAACAGAAGACAGTAAAATGACAAGAAAATTACTAAAAATATAGTATATTGTTCATGTGCAACAGATTTCTAGACCAATTTCAAAATAATGACAGCTTAGGCTTCTCTCATACCCAACAAGGTAGATCACGCCCACTCATATATTTCAATCTTTCCCAGAATTACTTCTTCCTACAGAATTGCAAGTCCCCCATTCTTTCAATCTTTTATTTTTCAAAAACAATGGAAATTTGACCCTGGCCAGTTGTCTCAGTGGTAGAGTACTGGCCTGGCATGTGGATATCCTGGGTTCGATTCCTAGTCAGGGCACACAGGGGAAGCACTCATCTGCTTCTCCACCCTTCCTCCTTCTCTCTTTCTCTGTTACTCTCTTCCCCTCCCGAAGCCAGGGCTTGATTGGTTTGAGTGCAATGACCCCAGGTGCTGAAGATGGCTCCATGGAGCCTCCACCTTAGGCACTAAAAATAGCTGGGTTGCGAGTATGGCTCCAGATGGGCAGAGCATTGGCCCCAGACTGAAGTTGCTAATGGATCCCGGTCAGGGCATGTGTGGAAGCTTATCTCTTGACCTCCTCTCCTCTCACTTGGAAAAGAAGAAAAAATATATAAATAAAATTTTAAAAATGGAGATTTAAATTGAGAATTAAGTTGTATTTATTTCTATATTAGCATTTTAACCTTTGAAAATAACCTAGCCATGGGCAAGGTGCATCTTAAAACTTAAGTGACAGCAAACAAAAAAATCATAAAGGAGAAACCTGTCAGCTTTGAATACAAACTGCTGGTTTAACTTCCAGCAAAGCTTTGTCCATTATACTCTTTCTTTGGTTCTTCCTTCCACCTGGATTTCTTCTACACTAAGAACCTAAAATTCCACTTCAGGAAATATTATTTCACTTCATTTCTATTAAACCAAACAAAAAGCCTTAAAACTTTATAGCATAGAAGCTAGTTTTTATTTAACACACGATATTATTTAATTTAATTTTATGTATACATTGCATATAGATATATATACACACTCTCTAGAAAAACTTTATAGCCTTGTTGGGTGCAGTAGAAATCTAATATATTTTCAAAACAAATTATGGATTGTAGCGTTATTTAGATGGTGCATCATTAATGAACTTCAACATGAGAGAGATACATGAATAGATTGTTCTGGTTCTGTTGATACTACATATAAGGTCCTTTAAAGAATGTATATGCATATAAACATTTTATATAGAGATATATGGCATTAATTGTGATAATACAAAATAGGTATTTGAGCTAGTAAGATTTTTATTATACTCAACATCTAGCATAATGTTTGGCACATTATATGTCCTTAATATGCAACCAATGAATAAATAAAGCAAATCAAAACTGAGTACCAAAATAGAAAAAAATAAGTATGTTACTTCTTATACTTTAATTAGAGTGTATTTGGTTATGAAATACGGCAAGAGTTAGTCGTTTCTAAAATTTTTTAAGCATTTAATCAATGGTTTCTTCCTGTCAGTGATTTTCACTGTTCTCTGTTAGCTGGAATTTGGTCATTCTTTTGTCCAGATTTCTTCCCCTTTTATGAGTCTAACTGAGAAAAGAATGGAATGAATACTTGCCAGTGTCTATTTTTTCCCTAAACATTCATATCTCTGCATCTTCACAAGGGTCCTGGAAAAGAAGGTGCTTTTGCAGAAGAAACAGAGAATAGATTCTCTGAACAACTTGCCCAAATGGGAAACCCAGAGTTTAAATTCAAGTCAATATAATTCCAAGACAGAGGTCTTTTCTTCAAACCACATTATTTCCAGGAACAGCATTTTTTTAACCTGGACAATGAATCCAACATGTTACCAGTAGCCTGGACATTCAATAAACACCAACTGTGAACAAGCAAAGCATTTAGAACGTGGGTGCTCTCAAAGGGCTCTGGTGGGATTTTTTTAGTTACTCAGTGCCCACCTGAAGTAGATGCTTTGAAAAAAATAAACTAGTGACGTTTAATCACCGAGTAAATGTTTGGATAAAAGATAGTGCTTGTCTGAATGAGTGAAAGCCCTATCCTTTGCATCTACCCATTAAAGTAAAAAAAAAAAATCACCATATAGCTGACTCTCAAAATTATAATTATGTTTAAGGAATTATTATATTAGGCTAATACTATCCTTTGACCTATTGGTCCAAAAATAGATATGTACATGATAGATAGATAGATGATAGGTAGATAGATAGATAGATAGATAGATAGATAGATAGATAGATAGACAGATAGATAGAATGAGAAAGACTAAAGTAAAATTCACTATAAGGAAAAAGACAGAGGTGAAATGAATTTATGCACATATCAGGGCAAGTTAAATTTCTACATTTTAATAGGTTACCACTGATATTTACAAACTAAGAGCTTCATTTATATCCAGGAATGACATTGGGTTTGCAAGCTACAAATGCTTAAATATCCTTTTAAAATGAGCATGTATGAATGCTTTTATATGAAGCAGTCTTTAAAATAGATACTTTTCCCTTTTTAATTAAAAACTAAATTTACTATTATCTTTAAGTAGCAGGATGAGCTGCTAGATTTTTCTAAGAACTACCAAAAAATACCTTTGCTTAGAGATACCGATTAAAGGTCTCCAAACTTTCTTTCTCATGGAACTCCTAAAGAAGAATTTTTGAAAATTTGTTACCCATTACAGATACTTAAATCTGCATACAGAGTTTTCCTGTCTTAGTTAAAATAATTGCAAAGAATATAATTTGAGGCACATTGTAAATATATTTTAAAATAGAAGATATATGCTTGAAAGATTTTATTGATCTTAATTTTCTAATACAAAATTTTTATACATTTTACATATTGTTTTCTGTCATCATAAGCTCTAAAATGTAAAAAAAAAAGAAAAGAAAAATACTCCTTTTGGACTGTGTTATATCTACAATCATTAATAGAGTAAAATTAAAAAAACAGTATTCATATCTTATAAAACTTGATAAATAACAAACAGAAAATAAACTTTAATTGAAAATCCTTCTCTTAAGAAGACAGATTGGAGTTTAATGACTAACTTGTACCTATAGAAGAACAGACACTATTTCTAGAATTGGAAGAGTTTCAGCATCAATTCTAGTCCTATTTTTCATTTTTATAGATATAAGTGCTGATAAATCTTACTCACATAAGTATGTAGAAGGGACTGGAAGGGATTGTATTATAGTAATGTTGCCTAATTCTTTGAGTCTCTTCTATGTCAAATGCTGAGAGTACATGGTGGTTCATCATTAAAACTTATTTTTGATGATCAGTTGACAATTCATCAGGCCCTTCCTCCACACTTAGTTGAAAGCCAAGTTAGCAATCACGGTCCTTGAAACAGCTCTAGTGTCCAATCCTTCCAGTCACTCATGCTCCTCTTTCTTTTTGGAGGAAGCCCTAGTAAGATTCTAGGTGGGTGAAAGAGCAGTCCTTTATGTTTCAAGTGAGAGAACTGCTTTACTAAACAGAGGCAGGAAGAGGAAAGCAGAACCAACCTGAGGTCTGGACTGAAGGCCTTTTATTCCCAGGCAATCCAGTTTCATTAAAAAGTACAAAAGAAAGTTGAAGATATAGACATAAATCCCTTTAAAAAGGGGTGATGGATGAAGTCTTGACTTGGGGGGCAGGTTTGAGCGCATGATATGGTGTACAGAGATGTGTTGTAGAGCTGGGCACCTGAAACCTGTATAATTATGCTAATCAGTGTTACCTCAATAAATCCAATTAGAAAAATATCTTTTTTATTTGCCTACTTACTCCTTGGAAGGTCTTCATATATCACCAGGTTATATGAATGCCAAGATGAAGACACCTTCCTTAAGAAATTTAGTCATTGCCTTAGACAACAAAGGTCAACTGGCATATCACAATCATCCGACAACTTGTGCATGCACTTTTTCCATTGTATATCACAGCTAAATAGTTATGGGTTAAAATAGGGAAACTTGCAGTTCTGGAGGAAATGGCCTTATTGTTATGCGTGTCTAAATAAAATCCATAACTCCGTCTCTCTTATCCTCTAGCCATTGAATTTGTTTCTTTCAGCAGTAAAAAAGCAGCGCTAAGAGGCAGTCTGACATAATGGAGAGCCATAGAACAAGGAGGCAGAACTGATTTAGAGTCAGCATTGCTAATAAATATCTATGTAGCCTTAGGCAAGTTTCTCAACCTTTCTGAGTCTCAGTGGCTTTTCAAGGGTTCTCAGCTTTGACTCTCAGCTTTAAAGAAATGATGATGTCCAAGCGCCGCCCCAGGAATTTGGGTTTGATTCATCTGGGCTGGGGTCTGGACTCGTGTTTCTTTCCAGCTCTCTGGTTAATTCTAATGTGAAGGCAAAATTGAAAAAGTCAAGTCTGAAATCATCATCCATACAGTGTTTTAACAAAAATCTCTAAGTGCCTACCATAAGCTATGTTTCCAGTTTCCTATGTTGAGGTATTTACATGTTCTAGGGAAAAAAGTTGACCTCAACCTGAAGAAAATAAATGTTATGTTTGTGCTCACCAGTTATAAAATCCTTACACAAAAATGATACAAAATAGAGAAGGCAATTTAGTCTATAATGGCTTTTTAAAAAAACTGAATGTAGAGTACAGAGACTCCCAAAATTTTGCCGTTAGTGTTGGTGCATCATGGTTTTAAATCAACACCTCACACAACTGAATAGATCTCTTAATTTGGAGATTCTTAAGTGCACTAGGTCTGCACAGTGCCACTTCTGCTGCTTCTCAGATATCTTCAAATTTGTGGAACAAACAATTAGTTCTACCCAGGATACATATCAAAACCTATTTCTTTCTTCTTAGCCAAGAAAAACCTCAGAAGCAAAGTAAATCAACCATTTAAATGAACAAGATCTGAAATAACTGAGCTAACTAAACAAAGAAAATCCGCTCTTGAGATTAACGGGTTTGAAATGAACAGGTCAAATTGGGTGTGCTCTGTCCTTGTTTCCCTGTATTACCCCAGTACTAATAATGAAGAAATACAAATGCATTGTACATGACTGTATTTTATAGACATATACAGTCTATTTTGTTTGGTCCATCTTTCCTTGCTGTATTTGTCCTGGCAATTTAAATAACTTTAACTCAGATTTGTCAGGCAAATTAACTATTAGACTTTATATATTTCACCTGATGCAATATAGACTCCTGATAGATTTTGCATTTTCAGTTCATCTTTTAATTTATAAGATCAATAATTAACTATAAACACTGAGCTAAAAAAAAACTTAAAGAGAAGAGCTGCTTTATGTAAATTATTTTTACTTTTCTTTTTTTTATTTTTTTTTATTTTTATTTTTCCTGAAGCTAGAAACGAGAAGAGACAGTCAGACAAACTCCCGCATGCGCCCAACCGGGATCCACCTGGCACGCCCACCAGGGGGCGACGCTCTGCCCACCAGGGGGCGATGTTCTGCCCCTCCGGGGCGTCGCTCTGCCACGACCAAAGCCACTCTAGCACCTGGGGCAGAGGCCAAGGAGCCATTCCCAGCGCCCGGGCCATCTTTGCTCCAGTGGAGCCTCGGCTGCGGGAGGGGAAGAGAAAGACAGAGAGGAAGGAGAGGGGGAGGGGTGGAGAAGCAGATGAGCGATTCTCCTGTGTGCCCTGGCCGGGAATCGAACCCGGGACTTCTGCACGCCAGGCCGATGCTCTACCACTGAGCCAACCTGCCAGGGTCTATTTTTACTTTTCTTAAAGATAATAAAATACCCTGATGAAGAATGGTAAACAATTTTTATTACATTTTTTCACCTGCTTTATCATTTTGTCATGAACTCATTGGGGGTGTGATTGATGTAGCATACCAATCTATGGCTTGGGGTGTGTTTTGAAAAGATTTTGTTAAATACTATATTGTAGTTTTACAAATATTTGTTATTAAAAGTATTAGCTTGATACTGAAAAGTAACTTTAATTAGAATACCCCACATGCTCAGGCGGTGGCGCAGTGGATAGAACATCATACTGGGACCTAGAGGACTCAGGTTCGAAACCCAGAGGTGGCTGGCTTGTGCGTGGGGCTACTGGCTTGAGTATGGGATCATAGACACGACCCCATGGTCACTGGCTGAAGCCCAAAGGTCACTAGATTCAAGCCCAAGGTTGCTGGGTTGAGCCCAAGGTTTCTGGCTTGAGCAAGGGGTCATTTGCTCTGCTGTAGCCCCATCCCCTGGAAAGACACATATGAGAATGCAATCAACAAACAACTAAGATGCTGCAATGAAAAATTGATGCTTTTCATCTCTCTCCCTTCCTGCCTGTCTATCCCTCTCTCTGTCTCTCTCACTAAAAAACAAACAAAAACAAACAAACAAAACAATTATTTTTGCTCTTGAAATAAATATAGCAATTGAAAAGGACCTTATATAAATGTTGCATTGGGCCAGTTTCTGGGAGAGAGGATGCATACAGACACAAAGCAAACAAAAACAAAATCTGTGACATTAGGAAAATATGAGATTTGAATTCACAGAATAATTCCTACTTTTTCAGCAATGCTTTTCTAAAAGGAGTTAGATATTACTATAAACTACCTCTGAAAAAATAAATTCTAACAAAGAGATTCAAACTTTAGTACCAACTGACCCAAAGCACAAGGGACCATCCAGGGGGAAAAAAATCATCTGCAGAATTTTTGTAAAACTACGCCACAGATCAATACTTTAGACACTTTGAAGATCATCCCTTTGTTTTTCAGTCTTCACACTTTGGAGACGGGGATATATATGTTTATATCCTCTCTGTTTTCTAAAATACATTATTTCCGATTTGGCACCTCTTTTACAGAAGGGCCCATTGCAAATATCAACTTCAATAACTGACCAGAATCATACTTGTTGGGAAACGAGAAGGTAAGAGTAGGAATGTCATTCTGGGTCCTTTCATACATTTGGGTCACAGGAAAGCAGTACATTTTTTACACATATTTTCTAGAAGCTATTATGCCCCATCGCACACCTGCCCAGGAAGTTTAACTCGGAGGTGATTCAACTGGGAAAAATTTCTTTGTGCAAGGATGTACACAGAGTTTAAAAAAGAGATTCATATTTGTATGAAAGATATATATTCCAGAGCACTAGTCTCTGAAGGGCAGAAAATCCACCCAGTTTCTGTTACGAAAACAGAAACACAAAGAACATGGGAAAATTTAGTTACAATATGTTAACAACTGAATTAAAAATCCACTTAGTAGAAAGCTTCCAAGGAACAAAGGAGACCTAATTGTTTATAACCGGCAACTTCCAACTTTTTACACTCTGGAATAAAAATTTTTAAATTTCAGAAAAAATTTTTTTTATCACTATTTAAGTCAGCACATAATCTAATTCCTGGGGGGAAATGGAGTAGATAGCAGGGACTAGATGTCCAAGCAACATTTAAATCTAAGTTTGCTATCAAAGGTAAACATTTATCAGTAATGTCCCGCGGGAGTTGTAAAAACTTGAAGAAAAAGTTATTTCTTTGACATGTGTAACACGATGAAGGTGCTGATTGGAAACACGTTTCTGGTAGTACAGACTTGGAACGTGTTACTTGGGGGTAAATGGTTCCACAAAAATATAGAAAAGGTAAACCAAATAACGGTATACCTGTATTATTTCAGTGTGGTGTGTAGTTATTACTAGTAGAGATGACTATTATTCATATTCTCATCGGCTATTTGACTATTAGTATAGTGACTGTTCACACCCTCTTTGAATAGTGTTATGAACAGCAGCCATTGCCCACAGATTTTGTAAATACTTTTCTCTAAACCTATCCTTTTTTTTTTTACTTTGTTTGTTTGTTTATTTGCTATATGGAAGTGTTAAAGTTGCAGTTCAGTCTGCCAATGTTATGTTTTATGTTTTCAGGTTTCTTGCCTTACCAAATCTCCTTCTTTCATCACAAACGCATAGTGTCATGCATTTCCTTTGATCAGTTTTTATGAGTTTATATTTCCAGTTTGCTCCTTAAGCTACTTGGAATTGATTTGTATATACCATTAAAGGCACAGCCTCCCTCCTCATATGCACAATCGCTTACATGACAGCATTTAGTAAACAAAATAGACTACTCATACAGAACAGAAAGGCCTTCTCTAATTGATCTGGATGTGTTTCTGGACTCCCACTTTTAGTTCACTGACCCATGTGTCCAGGCCTTGCCAGTGTAGAATGGTTTCAATTACAATCACTTCATACATATGGTCAAAATCTAGAAGAGTAAGTACTTCCACAATACATTTCTCATTCATAAAGTTCTTAGCAATTTATACATACGTCAATTATTTTTTCTCATATTAACATTTAAATCATATTATTTCCTATGAACTTTGAAATTATTTCACCAAGTTTCCACAAACATACTAAAGGCATTTTGATCAGAACTGTGCTGAACTTAAATGTTAATTTGACAAGTATTACAACTCATTGACAGAAAGCCTTGAATCCCAGAACAAAGTATTTCTTTCCATTTAGTTTTTTCATTTCCTTATCTATACATTTATAGTTTCTTTCCCCTTATAGGACCTATAATTTTCTTTTTAAAAATTTTACCCCTAAGGTAAAAGGAGGGGAGATAGTGAGGTAGACTCCTGCATATGCCCTAGCCAGGATCCACCAGGCAACCCCATCTGGGGCCAATTCTCGAGTACTGAGCTATTTTTAGTGCCTGAGGCTGATGCATTTAGACCACTCAAGGTATCCTCAGTGCCTGGGGCCATCCTCTAACCAATGGAGCTCCTGGCTGTGGGAAGGGAAGAGGGAGACAAGAGAAAAAGGAAAGGGGGAGGAGCATATGGTCACTTCTTGTGTGTGCTCTAACTGGAAATCAAACCTGTGATGTCCATACACTGGGCCAACACTCTATCCACTGAGCAACTGGCCAGGGCTACTTGTTAACCTTTAGTCCTACGTAGTTTATACATTGTCATAATTATGAATAAAACTCTTTTCATCTGCAGTTATAGTTAAGATTATAAAGAAAATAATATAATAACATAATAAATATATATAAAATAAGTTTTATACATTTCTATCCTATCTACTCATTTTTAATGCAGTTTAGAAATTATTTCTCACATTTAACAAAATTCAGTCTCTTGGGTTTTTCCAGTGTATGTATAATCATTCTATGTACCAATACATTTTATTCTTCAAAAACAGGCATAACACTTATTTCTTTTTCTTGTTTTGACTTATTTTATGAGGTAGAACCACCAAAGAACTCATGGCAACTTTGAAAAAAAAAAGTGTTTGGCAATTTTCAATGTTGACCATGGAGTGTGCTTTTCAGAGGTTGGTAAACTACAGACTTTAGTTTTGCAAAATCTGTTTTTATAACACAGATGTTATTGCAAAGTCAGCCACACTCATTAATTGAAGTACTGCCCATGTCTGCTTTCCTGCTACACCACCAGAGTTAGGTGCTGTGACAGACTGCTAGGTCCGCAGAATCTCAAATACCTACTAACCTGGCTCATTGGAGAAAAAAGATGTGGACTCCTTTCTTCTGCGGCCCCCTTTTACCACGCACAGTCCCGGGCACAGTTCTAAAGGCTTTACCTACTTACACTCTTATTATTCTCAAAAGAGATTAGAAAGTGAGTAGCCTTCCTCGACCTTTTTAAAAGACGATAATACTGAGCCCTGGCCGGTTGGCTCAGCGGTAGAGCGTCGGCCTAGCGTGTGGAGGACCCGGGTTCGATTCCCGGCCAGGGCACACAGGAGAAGCGCCCATTTGCTTCTTCACCCCTCCGCCGCGCCTTCCTCTCTGTCTCTCTCTTCCCCTCCCGCAGCTGAGGCTCCATTGGAGCAAAAATGGCCTGAGCGCTGGGGATGGCTCTGTGGCCTCTGCCTCAGGCGCTAGAGTGGCTCTGGTCACAACATGGCGACACCCAGGATGGGCAGAGCATCGCCCCCTGGTGGGCAGAGCGTCGCCCCATGGTGGGCGTGCCGGGTGGATCCCGGACGGGCGCATGCGGGAGTCTGTCTGACTGTCTCTCCCTGTTTCCAGCTTCAGAAAAATGCAAAAAAAATAAAAATAAAAATAAAAATAAAATAAAAACAAAAAACAAAAAACGATAATACTGAGGCATGAAGACGTTAATCTGGAGAGTAAAGTAACCAGGATTTTGATTCAGAAATTGCTAAATTTGAGCTCACACTTGTGGGTCAGAAGCCATTCATTGACGTTCCCATAGCACTTACCACACTGTAATGTTTGGTTACCTGTGTTCTTTATTAGATTTGTAGCCATGTGAGGGCAGGCAGCATATTTATTCCATTGTTTCATAAAGACCAACATCAAGCATATACTACCACCATCCTTAGATGTCACCTCCTCAGAAAGATCTCTAGACTAGTGATTCTCAACCACAGATATTTCTGCTTGCTGAGGGGCATTCAGAAATGTCTGGGACATTTCTTTGTCACAGTAAGGAGTGCTCCTTGGTGTTTAGTGGTCACAGATGTTGCTAAGCATCCTATAATGCACAAAGCAACCCACCACAAGAAAGAATTATCTGGCTCAAAATGTCCATTTTTGAGCAGTGCTTGAGAACTATTGTGTAGAGGTTAAGAACTATGGAGAACTATTGCCCTAGGCAAATGGGCTTCTTCCAAATTTCAGAACCATTGAAGTAGCTAATTGTAGTTATTTAATGTCCGTACATCTCATTCACTACCTTCTTAATTTTACCACTAGCCTGAAAACTCCATCAGGAACCACATCTGTTTTGTTTAGTGCTATATCCCTTGTGTCTTACAAAATAAGTAACATACAGTATGTACTTATTAAGTATGAGTTGAATGAGTGAATATTAAACAACTCATTTAAGGTTTTATAGTGAATACATGGTATTGTCAGGAGTCTCTAAGCATTTAGTAAACATTGTTGTCTTCTAGCTAGACACATTTAAAATATTTGATGTTCACTTCACCTTGAGGTTTTTCTAAGTATGTGTTTATTCACAGGGTTGCAACATCTTTAAGAAATATCATTTCTATCATGAAAAGGTAAATGTATGCCTTTTATATGGTCGTTCCCTGAAGTGTCTGTAGCAAAGAAAAAAAAAATCAACTGAAAAGTAGGTTAAAAAAACTCTGGGCCTGACCTGTGGTAGCGCAGTGGATAAAGCATCGACCTGGAAATGCTGAGGTCGCTGGTTCGAAACCCTGGGCTTGCCTGGTCAAGGCACATATGGGAGTTGATGCTTCCAGCTCCTCCCTCCTGTCTCTGTCTCTCTCTGTCTCTCTCTGTCCCTCTCTGTCTCCTCTCTAAAATGAATAAATAAAATAAAAAAAAAATAAAAAAAAAATAATGTGGCTAAACTTAAAAAAAAAAAAAACAAACTCTGAAACTTCAGTTTTTCTTAGTTTTGCTTGTGTTGCTGTGGTTAAAGATGTTTAATGAACTCATCAAGGTTCCCTAACCATGTATGACTGACTGGCTCTAGGCCAACATCTGAAATAGACACTTATCCTCTGCCTTACTTCCTCTTCTCACCTTTCCTGACTTCCAGACATTTTCATCCTATTTCTCTTTGTCCTGCTTTCTGCCCTGTCTCCCTCTTGTTGGGAGAATAAGACTCACAGAAACAAAAACTCTTTGAATTGCACAGGACTTTAAAGGCCAACCTCCTAATCACTCAACTGATTCATACACCCTCTTTTCTAACTCCCTAGTTAGACCTTCTCGTCGTCTTGCCTATGTTCAGATATCTTACATGCTAAAAAATATACTACACTGCTCACCAAAAGTAGGGGATCAGAGAACGTGCAGACACTCCAGTACTTTCAGCCTTTTGTATAGTGCATTTTCACCAATGAAATAAAAGTTGGTTTTGCATCTCATTTGCATAATTGAACAACTTTCTTTGGCTTGTTTGCTTTTCTGATGTTCTTGTTTAATAAAAAAATCAAATGCTTCTTTCTTTTTCATCGCTTCATATTCATTTTAAAATATCCCCAAATTTTTGTGATTGATATATTTCCTGAGTTAGCCAATTCCCTCTTTTGGAAGTTCTAACAATTCGAGGGCTCTTTATTGAGTCTGAAATCTGCCTCCCCGTCGCTCCACCCCAGAGGCTTGGATCTTTGCATGCTTGGGGTTATTCAGACCAAGACTGAGTTTTTACCTGTGTGATTATATGTATTTTAAACATTTGAAAACAGTTTTCACATTTCTTCTCTGTACTAAACTTCCCTGACCCTTCACTCACTAAATGACACAACTTCAATGATTCTCTGTCTATGAACAGATTCCATCTTTTCCCTGATTGGCTTAAAATGTCATGTAAAAGCTGACTATTCATTTAATCCGCTCATTCTTTCTGGTGAAGGAACAGAGGAATATTGAGTGAGAATAAGTGAACGTGGTTCCTTCTACTTTTTCCTCCAACAAATATGTATTGTACAATTGTTCTTAGCCAGGTGCCATACTGGGCCCTGGGGACATAATTGTGGGCAGAATACACCCATTTTCCTCTTCAAACTTATAATGTACTAGGTACGAAAGACATTGATCAAAACACCGACAGCTACAAGTGAGATTACAAATATGATAAGTGTTATCTGAAACTGTAGAGCATATAATCAGAGAGCTTGACTTTCAATGTATCTCACATAATCCTCGCCATGACCTGATTAATAATTTTCAATTCATAGATCAGGAAGCAAAATCAGAGTTGTTCTTAACATAGATGCAGGATCTGGACCTCAAGAAGAGTCCCTGGATACCTCTCTCTATGAGGTAGGTATTATCCCCCATACTCAATGCAAGGTCTGCATGGTCCTAACTCACAGGACATTTTGACACGGTGCTTCCTAGCACAGGCCAGACATGAGAGTCAGACAGGAAGATACAGAAGTGAATGAAACATACATCTAACGGGGGAAAAGGCATGATGGTTCATTCAATCACCAGTATGAAAGGGAAATCAAGAATTAACACACCTTTGTAAAAGTAGCCATAGGCTGCAGAGCAAATAGATGGACCCCCCCCAAAAAAAAAAATCAACACAGACTATGTTCATGCCTAAGTGGAATTACAGCATCCAGCAAACTGCCTAAATTTTAATAAAATATAAGAGATGTAGCTACCTCTAAACACATGTGAATCTTCATTTAAATACATAAAAAGATTATAGTGATGTAAAGCAAAAGTTACAATAATTCTTTGTTTTATTGTCAAATGGGCTTTAGACTCTGGATATGCTTTAACTGGCATGACTGCTTTGGACAAATTCACTAACATATAAACACATGGATGTTGGGCAGATAAAAAGTATTATGCTCATTTTGTTAAAGATGGTGCTGCCCACGTGGAGGCCATTGTCCAGATGATATTAATGTGTGTCTCTGTGGACAGGCAGGATCGTTGTAGCCTGGGGCTTGGTTTTGGGATTAAGCCTTTCCCACCCTTTTTGATGTGGGGTGGTACAATCCAATCATGCCTCAGAGAAGTAACTTTGTATTAGAGACTTCCCTGTTTTGTATATTGGATTAAAGGTTTGGATTTCTACACTATAAAATAGGGGCAGAACGGGAGCTTGCTCTCTTGGTTCCTGAGATTATCATTAGAGGAGAGAGCAGAGCAGAGAGCAGAGAAAGGCCACGTGGAGTAGGCCAGGAGAAGCAGCCAAGATGGCGGAGTGTTGAGTGAGAGGCCAGTTTGTGCAGGGAGAAGGAAGGAGATGGGGAACAGAGGTAAGTCTGGAGAGCTAGAAACCTTTGATTCTAGGAAATTTGGATAAGTCAGTAGCTTTGTGAGCACTGAATGTGAGTGGGTTTTGGAGCCCAGTGTGTGTTTTGCTTGCCCGCCGGGTGCAAGCTAGAATTAAAGATGACAGCCCATCAGTTTTTGGCTCCGCTGTTTCTTTACCAACTGTCCGAATCCAATGCGAACCTGCATGGGCTGGGCGGCTGTGATATTGGCCCTGGCCACTGGCCTTACAATGGACCATAATGACTTCCGGTAAGTGGTTGCAGATAAATTTCCTCCCACTTTTAATCATCAGCTACCTTCTAAGATGCACACACCAGGGTTTTCTGTAGATGAAGCTCGGTTTGAGTCATTAGTATAACCCCACAAAAGTGTAAAAGACACTGTTGCTGGGAAGTTTTAGGGCTTGTCCCCTGATTAAATACCCTTATCTCCAAATATACATTCAAACAATAAGCACCTAATACACCAATTTTTTTAAAAAAAGCTATTTTTGAACATTCCAAAAACCTGCCAATAGAACGTTATGAATGTCTTTTGTATATCCTTTTATAAACGCAAGGGTTTTTTTTTCTAACATGCCCCTTATACTTTGTGCATTAATTTAAAAATAAACGCTCTACGGATTGACCTTTGCATGTGTATTGATGGTGCTTTTAGTGTTTCACCTTTGCTGTCCCTCTGCTGAAATGTCCTCAATAAATCAATCCAACTGCCAGAAAGCCACGACCATCGCACTTATTTATTTATTTTCATACATAGAATGCTTCAGGAAGAAAAGCACGAAGGTAGATAGTACGTTCTGCCACGTGCCTCCTGTGGGCCACACAGGTCCTTTGACAAATGTGTTGTCATTTTGACCCCTCAATTTACCCTAGTCCATTAGAAGGGTCTGGAATCTGGCATACTTGGATGAGATTAGGGAGTTCCCGGCTCTCAGGTATGGTCATTCTTAATTTAAAAATCTTTGCTCTGTAAACCACACTTTTTTTTTTTTTTGTATTTTTCTGAAGCTGGAAATGGGGAGAGACAGTCAGACAGACTCCTGCATGCGCCCGACTGGGATCCACCCGGCACGCCTACCAGGGGCGACGCTCTGCCCCTCCGGGGCGTCGCTCTGCCGCGACCAGAGCCACTCTAGCGCCTGGGGCAGAGGCCAAGGAGCCATCCCCAGCGCCCGGGCCATCTTTGCTCCAATGGAGCCTTGGCTGCGGGAGGGGAAGAGAGAGACAGAAAGGAAGGAGGGGGGTGGAGAAGCAAATGGGTGCTTCTCCTATGTGCCCTGGCCTGGAATCGAACCTGGGTCCCCCGCACGCCAGGCCGATGCTCTACCGCTGAACCAACCAGCCAGGGCCCTTAAACCACACTTTATTCCTGTTTTAGAATGGAAACTGTTCAGACCCAACCAAATGTCCCTGTCATAGACCCCCGGTAGACCTGAGACTGTACAGCAGGCCTGTCTTATCTAAAACACGTATTTGCTGCACCCTGCCACACTGCCTCTTCCAAAAACTGGCGACAAGTTGAAATCTCCAATGCTATTCAAGAGCAAAGGAGATACACTTTACACTGTGCATTCATCGTAAGTAATTACATTTTCACTGTGAGCGTAACTTTCAATGATCTAAAATGGACTCGACAACATGCAAAACTATCATACATTGAAAATGGCTATGGAATTATCTTATTTGAATATCATCTTTAAATAAACAAAAAAAATCAACTGCTGACATAATTTAGTGAATAAACATATTGCTATTTTTTTCCACTTGAAGCATAATTTACATACAATACAATGCACAAATCTGTGTCCAAATTTGTGAGTTTTGACAACTGAGTATGCCCATGTGTTAGTCAAGTAAGTTTGTAAATATGATATATATGTTTACTTGCTTATATTTTGCATTGGGTGTGGGGGGCAGGCTGTAAGCTCTCAAGGTCCTTGAAGCCTAAGGCTTAGTTCTAACACTAAGTCTTTCCCACCGTTTTAATACTAAGATCTTTTCAACATCCTTCTAATACTAATATCTTTGCAAAACTAAGCTTTTTCTCACACCCTGACTATTGCATAATGTGTGTGGGGTGGTGCACTCTTATGAGGAATCCCATTTATGCCTCAGATAAGTGGTTTTGTATCAGAGACTTTCTTATTTGTTATTGGCTTAAAGGCTTTAATTTCTACACTATATAAGGCAGACCAGGTGCCCCCCCCCCTCAGATCCTGCCATAAGCATTGCACAGGAGAGGCAGCCAAGATGGCAGAGTGCTGAAAGAGAAGCCAGTTTGTGCAGAGTTTGTGCAGAGAGAAGGAGATGGGGAACAGAGGTGAATAAAGCTGGTGAGGTACAAATCTTTGATTCTAGGAAACTTGGATGAGTCAGTGGCTTTGGGAGTCCTGAATGGAAAGGGAAGTATTTTCTCACTGTGTGTATTTTCTCATCCGCCGGGTGCAAGCTAGGATTAAAGGTAATAGCCCACCAGTTCCTGGCTCCATTGTTTCGTTACCGTCTGTTCGAATCTAATGCGAACCTGCATGGGCCAGGAGGCCGTGATGGTGGCCGTGGCTACTGGCTTTACGCCATGCAAATGTCATACAAACATAATATAGAACATTCTCATCACCCTCAAACTTCTTTTTCCTCTGTCCAGTCTATTCCAACCCTCTCTTAGAGGCAACCACTTTTTTATACACTGCTCACAAAAATTAGGGGATCAGGGAATGTGCAAATACTCCAGTACTTTCAGACTTTTATATAGTGCATTTTGCCCAATAAAATAAAAGTTGGTTTTACATCTCATTTGTATAATTGAACAACTTCTTTTGACTTGTCATTTGCTTTTCTGATGTTCTTGTTTAATAAAAAAAAATCAAATGCTTTTTTTATTGCTTCATATTTGTTTTGAAATATCCCGATTGTTGTGAGCAGTGCATCTATCAGCACAGATTAGTTTTGCTGTTCCTTAGCTTGATATAAATGCTTACATTATGTCTGTACCCTTTTGTTCTCCATAATGTTTTTGAAATTTATCAGACTGTTGCTTCTATCAATAGCTTGTTCCTTTCTTCAACTGCCCAGTAGAATTCTAGTAACTAATTACAATGGGCAAAAAGGTTCTGTAATATAATGAGAGTAAGAGCACAAGGTGGTGGCATTTCATATGACACCTAAATGAGAACTAGCACCTAGCGACACCGAGAAAAAGGGAAGAACATTCTAGAAAAAGGGGGGAAAGCATATGCAAAGGCTCTAAGGTGTTCCAGAAAGTGAAGCAACCCTGGTATGACTAGAATATGCAAAAGGAGAAAAGTGGCTGAAGATCTTCAAGAAGATAGGAATTCAGTACACTCAGTATAATCTCAGTCGCGATAAGGAGCTTAGAGGTCATTCTAATTGCAAGAAAAGCCTAGGGTGGGATTTAAATGTGGAAATGGCCTTATCTGTCTGACATTTTGAGAAGATTGGTTTTGCTGCTGTCTAGGACTGAATAGGAAGGGACCAACAGCGGCAACGGTAAAAGGATGAGGTGTAATATGGCAAGAGGGTAGAAGTGACCTGACCTAAGGCAGCGATAAAACAGAGAAAGGGAGGCAAGCTCAAAATAAATTTCGAAGATGCAAGTTACAGTGCATTACTTGTCTAGAGACTAGATATGGAAAGAGAAGGAAATTAAGGAGTCACATTGGCCCTGATTCTTTACTAACCTAGTAGATGACAATAACATGTCTTTATGGAGTAGAATGGTGCTGGGACAGAGGAGATGTGTAAAGGCAAATGTCAAAGCTGCAGGTGTGGAGGCCAAGGAATGGTGCCCTATAAGTTAGATGGACGTGCAGGTTTGGAGTTCATAGAAATCCAGGCTGGAGACAGAAGCTGAGGAGTTAGCTAACTATAGATGCTTTCTAAGTTCATATAAATTGATGACGTCTTCTAGGAGAAGAGAGCAGAGCCTTGGAAACCTAAGGATTAAAGTTTGCTCTCAAATTGCGTGGTGCACACCCTGCGAGATTCAGTGCAATTCATTGGGGTGCGAAAGAAAAATATTGACACTTCTATATTTATTTGTATTGATATTTATTGACTTATATCCTGCATGGGTTATTACATGTTAATCTTAAAATATTCATATAAAACTTATAAAAATAGTTGTGTATGAGAAAACTCTGTGTAAATTTTGGTTCTGGCAGGAGAGCACAATCCAGATATGACAAGCACTGCCTTCAAGGTCTAGGGCAGGAGAGGAGCTAGCAGAAGAAACTGAGAGGGAGCGGCCCCTGATCCGTGCCATCGAGAAAAAGCAAGGACAGTGACAGCATGAAATCCAGGAGAGGCTGTTGTTTTAAGAAGAAAGTGGTCCATTATTTCTTTCTCCCTCTCTGTGTAGTTGTGGAAAACATAGTCCTAGAGTTAGTCTTCTGCGAGAGACCTGCTCCAAATGCCAGACCCGCTGGAAATAGATGGGAGGCTGCGTCACAAAGATGGCCTCGAAGCAGAACCCTATCTGAGGTCACCCGCGGAGTCATTTATTATACTCAATTGGCCCATTCGGCCACTCAAGCCGAGTTCCTCTGCTAGTTTATGGTTAAGGGTTTACTCTGAACATCTGCCTATGCCTATATCAACTTCACATTTACATTTGAAAATATGCCGGGATATCATTAGATTACTTGTCAGATTTCACATATTAAAGTCTTTTTGGAAAAAGGTGTACATTTCAGGTACATTTCCAGTCTTAAACAATACAGAGGTGGCCCTGGCCGGTTGGCTCAGCGATAGAGCGTCGGCCTGGCGTGCGGGGGACTCGGGTTCGATTCCAGGCCAGGGCACATAGGAGAAGCACCCATTTGCTTCTCCAGTCCCCCCCTCCTTTCTTTCTGTCTCTATCTTCCCCTCCCGCAGCCAAGGCTCCATTGGAGCAAAGATGGCCCGGGCGCTGGGGATGGCTCCTTGGCCTCTGCTCCAGGCGCTAGAGTGGCTCTGGTCGTGGCAGAGCGACGCCCTGGAGGGGCAGAGCATCGCCCCCTGGTGGGCAGAGCATCACCCCTGGTGGGCGTGCCGGGTGGATCTCGGTCGGACGCATGCGGGAGTCTGTCTGACTGTCTCTCCCCGTTTCCAGCTTCAGAAAATTACAAAAAAAAAAAAAAAAAACCAA
The DNA here is from genome assembly GCF_036850765.1 of Saccopteryx bilineata. Classification (NCBI taxonomy): domain Eukaryota; kingdom Metazoa; phylum Chordata; class Mammalia; order Chiroptera; family Emballonuridae; genus Saccopteryx; species Saccopteryx bilineata. The sequence continues at coordinate 119,731,186 of NC_089502.1, read as the reverse complement.
TACAGAGGTATCGCTAAGTGTGGCATTTATCCATGAACACTGTCTTTCCGACCTACAAGGTGAAGAAATAATAGGCTTATGGCATCTTGGATAATACATTGAGTTTCTACATTATTGTTGTAAATATCAAAGAAATTTCACTCCACTGCAGTTCTCCCTTTCTGGTGAGCTGTGGAAAAACAAACAGCCTTGGACCTGCAGAATAAAAAGCTAGGTCCAGCGATCAGCCCTAAATCTTGATGAATGTTTGACTTCTGCAAGCCATTTAACTACAGTAGAATACAAACTGTAAAGATGCATACAGCCTGACCTGTGGTGGTGCAGTGGATAAAGCATCGACCTGGAAATGCTGAGGTTGCCGGTTCGAAACCCTGGGCTTGCCTGGTCAAGGCACATATGGGAGTTGATGCTTCCAGCTCCTCCCTCCTTCTTTCTCTCTGTCTCTCTCTCTCCCTTTCTCTCCCTTCTCTAAAAATGAATAAATAAAATTAAAAAAAAAAGATGCATACAAATGTCAAACATTAATATATTAAAGTTGCTATAATATAAAAAGGCACTTCTTACTCAATATTTAGTTCATATCAGGTTTCACAATAATTTTGGATTCTACATGCAATGCGTATGTGCTGATTAAATTGTCTCCATCATTTCTTATTTAAATACAATATATCCACTGCTCAATCTGTTGATCACTGTTGAAGGAAGAGTTTTGATAAGCCACACACATAGTTATGTAGTCTTAAGATCACAGAATAAAAAATCCAGTAAGACAGGAGTCTGAATTTTAATGAACAAGCTATAGCCATCCCTTTCTTACTTAATCATTTTGTCATTGGCTCTCCCATCTGGATTGAAGTACTGTAACTTTCAGTTGACACATGGTGTTACCTTATATTAGGGTTTCTCTCTCTTTCTCCTTTTTTTTTTGTTTAAGAGCAATGTTCCCTATAAAACTATTCAGAATTTTTTTTTGCTTATGTTTTCATGAGTTTAGGGGTTTATGATTGAATTGGGATATTTTTGATTTAAGATATACTTACATTTCTTAAATCAGCAGTGAACTTCAGGGGGTTAATAGGTTGCAAATTTGTATCTAAATAGCAACCATTTTCATTTCTTTCTGTAAAATTAATCATTCACTTATTGTTTAATCCTTTAAAACAGAACACCTCGTGGTTTCCCATTAAAGTGGCAGTCTTTCCATTCCTGCTCCGGAATGCCCTTGGCTTGCTTCTGCACTGCCTGGTGGGAAAAGGTGCAGCATGCGGGTTACAATGACATAATTTTTAAACAATGTTTTAAAAAATACTTGCCATTTTAGATTTAGTGGAAAATAGAAGGAATCTGTTTGATTGAAGGGCAGAAAGAGTGAAAAATGGTGGCGGGGGGGGTCATTTCTTTTAAAATATAAAACCCCCACCTTATTTTACATACTAGTTTTGTGTCTTGAGTCAGATATTTGTATTACTGGAAGGCCAGTTTAGGAAGTTTCCAGAAGAATGAGAGAACCTGGAATCAACACATCACCGAGGAGAGTCAGTGTGGAAGAAGAAACTCACACTACTGAAGACCTATTTTGAGTGACCTTGGGCTGATATCCAGAAGAAATGACAGTGATATCTCTCCAGTGGAAGACATCACTGACCTGACTGACAGGAACCTACGTGGAAAGCGCACGTTAACGGAAGGAACGGAGCACGGGCCGGAGGAAAGGGAGCCCGAGGACACCTTTTATAGTCATTCAACTTGCTCGACTGTGAACCAGGGTGCTCTGGGTTGAATAGCACCCTGCACCCCAAATTCATGTCCACCTGTCCACCAAGATCATAAGAATATGACCTTATTTGGAAATAAGGTCCTGTACTTAATTAAGATGAGGTCATCCTGGATTAGGGTGAGCCCTAATAGAATGTCCTTAAAAGACAAGAAATCAGGGACACAGGGATACTGATGCACACAGAACGCCACGTTAAGATGAAAGCAGAGATTCAAGTGCTGTGTCTAGAAGCCAAGAAACTCCAAGGATTGCTGGCAACCACCGAAGCTAAGAAGAGACAAGGAACTATTCGCCCCATAGAACCTGCAGAAAGACCATGGGTCAGCTGACACCTTGATTTCAGACTTCTTCCTGCCAGAATTGTGAGACAAATGTCCGTTGTCTTAAGCACCTCATTTGAGATACTTCATTACAGCCGCCTAAGAAAACTAATACATTTTTCAGGGTGACCACTTCATAAATTATGTATATATCTACTCACTATGTTGTACACCAAAAAATAATATAAAAGCATATGTTCACTGTAATTGAAAAAATTTAAAGTAACTAAAATGTATTTAAAATAAAAACTAATACAAAGGTGCTCTTCGTCTGAGTTTCTAAGACTTTCCTGGAGAGTAAATATAGATGAGAAAAATACTACATCTTTATCGTCACAGAACTTTACCTGAAAATAAGCATTTTCTTTGGTCGTTAATGTGAGCAATAAACCACAATAATATTGACTACAGCTTTGACTTTAATAAAAACAATAAGTATTTTTATATCACATGATAGTCAATATAGATTGCTTGAAACATTGTTTATTTTCAACATATACAAAACTCAATTTAAAATAGATTAAAGATTTAAATGCAAGGTTTAAACTATAAAACTCCTAGAAGAAAACATGGGGAAATCGTTATGACATTGGTCTTGGCAATCATTTCTTGGAGATGACACCAAAGCACAGGCAGCAAGAGCAAAAATAAGCAAGTGGCACTACATCAAACTAAAAAGCTGCTACACAGTAAAGAAAACGGTCCCCAGAGTAAAACGGCCAACTAAGAAATAGGAGAAAATATCTGCAAACAATTACAGCCGTCCTTTGCCATATCGCAGTTCGCTTTTCGCGGTCTCACTGTATGGTTGATTTTTAAATTGTGTATCTCTAATTTTGTATTGCAGATTTTGTGCTATATCGCGGGATTTTCCGGTACATAGGTATTTTTATATATTTATTATTTTAATTATTTTTGCAGTAAAATAAGCATTTTCTAGCCTATAAATGAGAACAATATAAAAATATAAAAAATATTAATTAAAACATATTATAAGAATATTAAATTGAAATAAAATTCATAAAATCACATAGGTTTAACAGTATAGAAAGTGTTTAAGAGCATAGGAATTTTTTATAAGAGTGTGGGAAAGGTTAATAACAGTGTGGGAAAGGTTTATGAGAGTGTAGAGAGGGTTTATAAAGCCTCAAAATATATAAAATTATAAAATAAATGTAAGGTGGCTAATTTGCAGATTTTTGCCTATTGTGGGGGGTCCTGGAACCCAACTCCCATGATAGACAAGGGACCACTTATCTATATGTGGTTAATTTCCAAGATTACATAAAGAACTTCTATAATTCAATACCAGATAGAGAAAGAGAAAGAGATAAACAGATAGATGAATGAATGAATGATTTGCTTTAGGCGTGGGCAAAGAACTTGAATAGACATTTCTCCAAAGAAGACATACAAGTGGCCAACAGGTATATGGAAAGATACTCAACATCACTAACTAGCAGGGTAATACAAATCAAAGCCACAATGGGGTACCATTTTACACCTGTTAGGATGGCTTTTATTAAAAAAAAAAAAAGGCAGAACAAGTATTGGCAAAGGTGTGATTAAATTGAAACCTTTGTACACTGTTCATGGGAATGTAAAACAGTGCAGTTACTATGGAAAACAGAATAGAGATCCCTCAAAAATTTATATTTCTTCATGCAGATTATAATAAGCCAGTAGATTATTTTCTTTATTTATTTTTATTAATTTTAGTGAAAGAGGAAGGGAGAGAGAGAGAGAGAGAGACAGGAACATCAATCTGTTCCTGTCTGTGCCCTGGCTGAAGATCGAGCAGGCACCCTCTGCGCTTCAGGACGATGCTCTAACCAGCCGAGTATTGGGCCCGGGCACCAGTAGATTCCTTTCGAGTAATAAGTATTACTTTTGAATACATGCTTTCACATTGCGTCCTGAATGAGACTCTTAAGTAATTTGTATGGTGAATCCTAAGCCTTATCCCTGTAATTTCTTTAGCCGAACCATGTCCTATTTCTTTTCTTATATCAAAAGGTAGCTTTCCTAAAAGTTTTGTAATGGTATGAAGTGATAAAAATTTGAGAGAGAGAAATTTCAGAAATGAAATCAACTGCTTTCCATTTAGCATCATGGTAGTAAAATGAGCGATAAAATCAACCTGATTTACTTTTAAGAGGCAGACATATATATTCCTATTGACAACCATGGTGTTTTGTGATTGGAACCACATTCTCTGTGGTTACTGGAAGCACCCGATTTTCACATTTGTTATTAAAAAAAAGGTGCTAATTAATTTTAAGTGTTAAAATTTTTAGTAATACCATGCCCTAAAAGTGTGACACCATTGCTGACATATTTTCTTTAATACTTAAAGAGTAGTGAACATCTGCCTGACCAGGTGGTGACACAGTGGATAGAGCATTGGACTGGGATGCAGAGGACCCACTGGCTTGAGCGCAGGCTCATCCGGCTTGAGTGTGGGCTCACCAGCTTGAGCTTGGGGTCACTGGCTTGAGTGTGAGATCATAGACATGACCCCATGGTCGCTGGCTTGAGCCCAGAGGTCTCTGGCTTTAAGTCCAAGGTAATTGGCTTGAGCCCAGGGTCACTGGCTTGAGCAAGGGGCCACTCGCTCTGCTGTAGTCATCCCCTCCCCCAATCAGGGCACATATGAGAAAGCAATCAATGAAAAACCAAGGTGCTGCAACATAGACTTAATGCTTCTCATCTCTCTCCCTTCCTGTCTATCTATCTCTAATTGTCCCTCTCTCTGTCTCTCAAAAAACAAAAAAACAACCCTCCCCCAAAAATGAGTAGTGACCATCTGATATATACACATATTATTTTTAATGGAATTTATTGAGGTGACACTGATTAACATAATTATTATATATGGGTTTTAGGTGCCCAATTATACAACACATCTCTGTGCATCAGACTGTGTGTTCACCTCCAACAAGTCAAGCCTTTCTGTGTTACAATAAAATGGCAATAAATATGTACCTATCAATAATCAGTCTAACTGTAAATGACTTAAATGCTCCAATTAAAAGATGAAGAGCTGCTCAATGAATAAGAAAGGAAGACCCATATGTATGCTGTCTACGAGAGACCCACTTCAAACTAAAGCTACACACAGACTGAAAGTGAAGGGATGAAAAAAACAAACCAAAAAACAGCCGGAGTAGCAATATTCTTATATCTGACGAAATGGACTTTAAAACAAAAGCAATAGTCAGAGACAAAGAAGGTCACACTCCATAATGATAAAGGAAGCAATCCAACAAGAGAGTATAACCCTTGTAAACATTCACATGGCCAATGCAGTAGCATCCAAATATGGAAAGCATCCGAGATATATTAATTAATGGACATCTTTAAGTTTTTCCAGTGAAATTGAAAATCGATGAGAAAAACAAATCACAGCTCATCTATTTCCCAAAAATCCTTACAGTGAAAACTAGGGGAAACATTTTAAAAGTTGAAGGTACGGCCCTGGCTGGTTGGCTCAGTGGTAGAGTGTCGGCCTGGTGTGCAGAGGTCCTGGGTTTGATTCCCGGCCAGGGCACACAGGAGAAGCACCCATTTGCTTCTCCACCCCTCCCCTCTCCTTCCTCTCTGTCTCTCTCTTCCCCTCCCGCAGCCAAGGCTCCATTGGAGCAAAGATGGCCCAGGCGCTGGGGATGGCTCCTTGGCCTCTGCCCCAGGTGCTAGAGTGGCTCTGGTCGCAACAGAGCGAGGCCCCGGAGGGGCAGAGCATCGCCCCCTGGTGGGCAGAGCGTCGCCCCTCTGGTGGGCGTGCCGGGTGGATCCCGGTTGGGCGCATGCAGGAGTCTGTCTGACTGTCTCTCCCCGTTTCCAGCTTCAGAAAAATACAAAAAAAAAAAAAAGTTGAAGGTACTTATTTTTAGTTTAAGAACAAATTATTCAAAACTTGGAGGTGAAACCGAAGGATGCTTCAAAGTAACAGTGGAGTGTTAAGATGCTTCCTATACCCTTGAAAGGGCTTCTACATTTCCAGGAAAACTCAAATCTGTTTGACTTACTGTTCACTATTACTTTGGGGCCAGACACTTAAAAACTCTATAAAGTTTAATGCTAACTTGCAGAAAACTGAAATGATGCAAATATTTTTTTATTCAGTAAAGAATGTAACCCCAAGGCTGTAGGATATTAACCTGTTTTGAATCTAATTTACCAATCTTACTCCAAACATTTTTTAAATTATTGGTTATAGAAGCAGTTGTGTTTTTTTTAACTGAATTTCATAGCAGCTTTATTACTTGATCATTTTCCATCTTCTTAACATTATCTTGTATCCTCTTGAACCTGTTTTGTCTTACTGCTGGTTCCCTTATTAAAGCATTAAATAAAATTCAACATGTATTCATGATTTACATGAAAATTATGTTTCTTAAAAAATTTCACAGTGACACTGGGTAGTGAAATTATGGGTTTCTTTTATGTATTTCTCTGTTATTCAAAATGTTCTCAATCAATCTATACAACATTTATAATTGGAAAACATAAACATGTATTTGAAAAAATATATAATGTATATGTAAATCTATTTAGCTTCATGATGCCATTTGCATGCAAGGTCGTGAATACCACACCAAGGAATCTAAGTGACTAAAGACGTAACCGGTGTGCAATCGGTAAATGGTTTTCTTTTTCTTTTCGTTTGTCAGGGAAGTGATGCAAAATAAAATTTAGAAGCATGAAATGGAAACGTATATGCGTATTGACATGTGCTTATTGTGCATGTGATGAGAAAATCAAGTCAGGACAGTGAGAATTAGGGTCATTACACTGCTTTCTCATACTATAAATGAAAGAACAGCAAATATTGACTAAAAATCAATAACTTCCATGACCAAAATATATACTATAATTTGGGCATTGATTCCCTTTGATAACATTTCTCCCCAGGAACCATCAAGACATATATCAATAATTGGTAGTTCAGCTAAGAGCCAGACCACAAATTTCAACTTGAGTCCACTAAGCTTTGTCAGTTGCAAATACTCCTGGAGGTCAACTACACTTGTTTTCCCCTTTGGAAGGAGGGAGTTTTCACTGCACCCTGTGGGCTGCCCAGCCACTAGGAGAAGTGAGGAGAGCTCACAGTCTCAAGCACCTAAATAATGCTGATTCTGCAGATTTTATTCCTGTGTGAACTTCCGGAAAAAGGCAGGCATGCTAACAGCTGCGTATCAGAAGCACCTGCATGCAGTTCCTACCTCCAAACCACACCCTCCTACGCGTTACTGCACAAATTATATAGTTACCCTCATCTTGACCTCCTTCGTTTAAATGCAAAAGGCTAGAAGAGGGTTAAGACTGTCTATACTTCTAAGTCGTTTCCTATTAATAAATCAGAACATCTGTGAATTGTGCAATTTTGACATAGGTTGAAAGAAGAGAAAGAAAGAAAGAAAGAAAGAAAGAAAGAAAGAAAGAAAGAAAGAAAGAAAGAAAGAAAGAAAGAAAGAAAGAGAACGGATAATGCTGAGAAGAAAGGGCAGTCTCTAACCCTTTCTCTCCCCTCCACACTCCAAACAGCTTTTCCCACCAATCGTCAAAATGAGCATCATTTATGTGTTCCCTTATAATATGTCCCAAAGTTTCCTGATTATCAAAAAACAACAACACTGGGGCCTTAATCAATAAGACTTCATCCCAAAGTAAGTAAATCTGACTCACCAGAGCACCACTGAACATCAGAATGTGGACCATGTATGAAATTTCCAATTTTCAAGGATCCACATTCAAAGAGTGAAAAGTAACAGGTCAATTCACTTATAGCAACAGATTTTATTTCATCCAATATGACAAAATATTATCATTTTAACATGTCATGAGATAGCTTACTTCCTTTTATGTTCTTAGGAATTCTTCAAAACCCGTGTGTTTTGTTTATTTATTTATTTTTTCCCCCTGAAGTGAAAAGCAGGGAGGCAGAGAGACAGACTCCTGCATGCGCCCAACTGGGATCCACCCGGCATGCCCACTAAGGTGATGCTCTGCCCATCTGGGGCATTGCTCTGTGTGTTCCTACTCAGGACATGGAATTACTATCGCGCTGATTCAGGACACCAACACTACTTACTGTGTTGTTGATAATAGCCAATCTAATAGGTGTGACAACAGGAGCCATTCTAGTGCCTGAGGCAGAGGCCATTGAGCCATCCTCAGCGCCTGGGGCCAACACTGCTCCAATGGAGCCTTGGCTGCTGGAGGAGAAGACAAGAGATAAAGAGAAAGGATGGGGGAAGGGTGGAGAAGCAGATGGGTGCCTCTCCTGTGTGCCCTGGCCAGGAATTAAACCTGGAACATGCTGGGTCGAAGCTCTACCACCGAGCCAACCGGCCAGGGCCTTAAGTGTGTGTTTTATACTCACAGTGCATCTTCATTTAGACTCTCCATGATTCAAGGGCTCTGTATCTATCCCACGTGGCTAGTGGCTAGATAAGGGGACACTGCAGCTCTAGAGAGAGACCTAATATTGTGATTCTTAAGATGAGGCGATATAGAGAAACACTTTTCTGATTGGAGGAGGCTCCAGACCCTAACCCATGAATACAGCTCTCCCATTACCAAAGCCTGGATGAATTCAGTGTTGATGTAATGCTGTTAGAACTCAGAAAATACACAACAACTTGACTATTCACACAAACGGGGCGCTTCAAAGTGAGGGAAAACACAGGAATTTTAAAAATACTGCTCATGGAATAGTGAAAGACTTTATTCCATTACTGCACAGATGTACCATTCGTGACTACATCACAGCCGGCCGCAGTCCCAGGTTTCATTTTAGGAAGAAAAACAACTCTTTGCAAATTCTGAAACACCCTATCCAGAAGGTGATAGTTGAAGTATCTCTGGAAAAGTTACTTAACTCTCCAGAATTTAGATATGAAGAAAAATAATAATTCTTATTCTCTTGATGGGCTGCCCTGCCTCCCAGCCACTAGCACCTTGCTTGTGGCCCTTTCTGACTGTGAATGGACATTAACAATGATACAGAGAAAGTCATTCACTTCTACTGTATGAAGAGTTCTGTATAATGAGAGGATTGGACTTCTGAGCTATCAACAGCCAAAAGGTAGAAATCCCTAAGAACTGCTAGTGATTATCGAAGCGTTGGCAATTATAAAGGATCACATTTCCCAAAGAGGAGTATTTATTTTAAAAGAGGAAACCAAAATAATCCTTTTTGAGACATGTGATCCCTCTCAAGCTATAACTGCAGGAGGGATAAAAGGTGATGGACAAAGACTCCACTTGGGGGGCGGTGAACATACAACATGGTGTACAGAGATGTGTCACAGAATTGGGTACTTGCAATTTGTATAATTAAATTAACCAGGCACCCCAAGAAATTCATTTAAAATGTAAAGAAAGAAATTTAAATCACCAAAAAATTAAAGAAGAAATTAAAAATTAGGAATAGAGTTACAATATGACCCAGAAATACCTCTTCTGAGTATCTACCCCAAAGTTTTGAAAACGTTTATTTATAAAGATATACGTACCCCTATGTTCCCTGCAGCATTACTTATACTGGCCATGCCAGGGAAACAAGCAAAGTGTTTTCGATGGACAATTGGATGAATATGTGGTGTGTGTACACACACACACACACACACACACACATAATGGAATACTATTCAGTAAGAAAAGATGAAACATTGCCATTTGCAAAAACATGGATGGTCTTGAGAGTATCACACTGAGCGAAATAAGTCAGATGAAAAAATTCAAGAACCATATGATATTAGTCTGACCAGGTGGTGACGCAGTGGATAGAGCATTGAACTGGGATGCGGAGGATCCAAATTCAAAACCTCAAGGTCGCCAACTTGAGCGCGGGCTCATCTGGTTTGAGCACAGCTCACCAGCTTGAGCCCAAGGTCACAGGCTCGAGCAAGGGGTCACTCACGCTGCTGTAGCCCCCCTGGACAAGGCACATATGAGAGAGCGATCAATGAACAACTAAGGTGCTGCAACTATGAGTTGATGCTTTTCATCCCTCTCTCTTCCTGTCTGTCTGTCCCTCTCTCTGTCTCTGTCACAAAAAAAGATAACCATATTATTTTATTCATATGCGATATATAAAACTGAAAGCAACATAAATGAACAAACAAAAACTCACGGACACAGACAACAGTATGGCAGTGACCAGAGGGAGGGACATGGAGGCGGAAGAGGCGGTAGAGAGTACAGGGGTCAAACCCATGGTGACACAAGATCTGAGACAGGGTGCTGATCACACAACACAATATACAGCTGATAGATTATAGAACTGTACACTTGAAACCTATCTAATTCTATTAACTAATGTCATCACAATAAGTTTAATAGAAAATGTGAAAAGCGAAAGAGGAAAATAGAGGAATATCACTACAGCATATCCTTTCTGTATTTTATTTGTTTGAGAATGCACACTTGTGTTCTTTCACTGTTAGATCCCGCTTTGCAGGAATGTTATATAACACAAAGTCAGTCCTCTATAAATGCTGCTTAATTTATATATTGAGAGAGGTGACTGGGAAAAATCAGCCAAATAAGAGCGTGTGCTGGTAATCAGTCTGCCTCGGCTGGCAGCGAACTTAATGTCTGATTTGGGGGAAGCTGAGAATGATACGCAAAATAACATTAGCGTCTTCTCTATGTATTTAATCAGAGTGATGCTGTCTTTTAAAGTAAGACTCTTGAACACTTTATGGCCACAGTGAGCCCCTCTTAATCATATTTGCTGCTTTATTTTCCAACAGAAAACACAGACACACACTACACCTTCAGACGGATACTGAAATATAAATAACCCTTTCAAATTTGTTTATATTTGAGTCAATCATTTAAATGGGCTTCACTTTTAATGATCAACTTAAAAATAAATAAAAGTTGTTTACATTTCGAATGCCTGGGAAGGAAACAAGCGTAACAGGATCACATCATCTGTCAATGATGTTCCTTTAAAAATGAGTTGAAGCTGCAGTTTTTCATGCACACTGAGTGGCAGTTTTGCTTTAAAATTTCTCACCAAAATTATACTGTACAAACCTGAAAGGTATACAAGAACCATAAGTGTCCTAAACAAGATGATCTTCAAAACTGAAAGTCTTGTACAGACACTCCTCTTTAAATACACTTCTCACAAAAGTGAGGGGGTCAGGGACCATGCAGACACTCCAGTACTTTCAGCCTTTTGTACAGTGCATTTTCACCAATGAAATAAAAGTTGGTTTTGCATCTCAGTAGCATAATCGAACAAACTTTCTTTGACTTGTTGTTTGCTTTTCTAATGTTCTTGTTTAATAAAAAAGCAAATGCTTCCTTTTTATTGCTTCATATTCATTTTGAAATATCCCCTGATTTTTGTGAGTAGTAGGTATTCAGTCACTTTTATAAGCTACAACATAGAATATAGACTTGTGTGTGTAGCGTATGACCTTCTCAGAATGTTCTAAACCTACCTGTCCAGCCTGTGTTACACCCTCCACCTGGGACCCTGAGCTTCCCAGACTACTACCACTTAAAGGTGCTTCCAATCGCCCCACAACCTACATACACATCATAGAGCCACCTGGCCTTCTCATAGTCAAAGGCACTCTCTCTCCTTTCATCAAAGCTGCCTGCTCATGCTGAGGACTTCCTTGGCTTTCCCAGACAATGCACATCGTCCTCTCCCCCTGTTCACATAGGACTTTGTAGTAAATGGAGTGAATACAGAATTTGAAAAAAAAATTGTTAGACCAACTTTGAGATTTATTCATGTACAGCTCTCTCCGCACTAGCCTAACTTTCTTGTCAGCTGTCACTGATTCCCCATCCCCTCACATGGAGGGGGACTTCTGCCTCTTCACTGCTGAGACCACTGCCCATAAAGCACTGTCTGTCACTACGTTAAAACTTTGTTGTGCAGCACTCCTGACTCTCAACAAAAATCTGTTGAATGAGCAAAAAATAAAAAAAATAAAATTCTGATACGCACAACTGTACAGTGTTAAGGGAAAAACAATCTTGCCTTAAAGGGATCATGTGTGTTATGGTGGCTTTTATTCTTAAGGTATTCTGAGAGGGAGGCAGCTACTAATTCCTAGGCTGGGATCTTCGAAGGGCTTCTGCCCTGGGGGAAGCAAGAGCCTTTCAATGTCGAGATTTTCTTAGAGAAACATCAGCTCTTGCTATACACAGCCCAATGCCCACGTCCTCCGCATCTGAAAGGTGCCAACCAATCTCTGCCCTCCTGCTGAAACCCGACTTGGGTTTTGAATCAGGGAAAGAATAAATGAGTGGCCATATGCCATCTGTCCTCTCTGGAGCCAGGGTCTGATAAAATAAAGGAACTATCCCGATCCAGATCTCAACAGGAGATGAATATGAGAAAAACAAAGTAATTCAATATGCTTCGTAAATTTATCAAGTGCCCTGTTATGTTATGACTAATGTTACTGACATCATTAACAACCCTAACATTATCTCATAAAAAGTAACTCCTTGTAGTAGCTTGATTTTGATATAGACTATGAGTGAAATTATAATCCATAGGAATAAAGATATTCTGTCTCACCCTATGGATAACAGCATGAAATGGGTTTAACTAGCATTATACTCATCACTAAAGAGAATTTTTATGGCTGAAAGAATATTCACCTTTATCATATGATGTCCTTAAGGCATATTAGGAAGGACTTGTCCTGTAGCACATGGTGAGCATTATTCTTTTTTCTCAATAGTAGGCAGAGCTGTAATTTATTTATTTGTTTCCTTATTGTTTCCTTATTGTATATCTCTAACTTCTAGCTGATGGTCCATAAAACACATGGTACTCAGATCCCAAGGCCTTCATTCATTAGCCTGTGATTTGGGGTAAAATACTTAATCTATCTGACTCTTCATAAAAGAGTTAGAAGAACACCTTTTCTACTTATCATGCTAGAATATTTTGACAATCACACCAAGTAATATTCTTTGTAACCTTTAAAATAGCAAGACATTAAAATGAACTTTATAAGCTACTGCAATTAAATCTTCTATTATGTCTTTCTGGGCATGTTTCTGCAAAATAATTGTATAACATCTTCTGAAATTATACATTTCCTAAACTTGCTTCTTAATTTTCACACTAAATTCTTCACTTATACTCATCATATTACTATCGTGTGACACTCAATATGAAAAAATAATTTAGTATGTGTGATGAACCCTGATATATACTATTTTCTTTCACACCCCCAAAAATGACCCAAAAATTGATCCTATGACACAATTTAGAAAATACTAGCCCACTAGATTAAAATCAATTAAAAAAATACAATCAAAAAGGGGAAACAAAGTGTCAACATCATTTCTTGCATTTTCCTCTCGTAGCTACAATCCGACCAAGAGCACCTCTCCTCGTGTCCTAATCATATCACCATTTGTTGTAACACCATCACCCTTCAAATGCTTTTTTTTCTTTTACTAGATGTAGCCTCATCTTAACTATTCCCTTATTACTGCCTCTGTGATGCTCTTCCAAATCTTCTAGCCAGGGAGTTACTGCTTCTCTTGTCCCTTTTCTGACTTCCCCGATGTTGTACCTATCTCTATCACATGTCTTAGATGTTTCTTAGTTGCTTAAATATCCATCACTGAATATACTATTCATGTTTCAATTGTTTAAATGTCCATCAACTTCAGTAAACCCTGAATGCTCTGTGAGTAGCCTGAGATCGGATACCCTTGCCACCTAAGACAGGGTCTGCCAGAGAAGCTCCAAAGTAAAGGTTTGTTTTATAATGGATTTACTTTAAAGCAGGGGTCCCCAAACTTTTAACACAGGGGGCCAGTTCACTGTCCCTCAGACCGTTGGAGGGCTGCCACACACAGTGTTCCTCTCACTGACCACCAATGAAAGAGGTGCCCCTTCTGGAAGTGCAGCGGAGGCCGGATAAATGGCCTCAGAGGGCCGCATGCGGCCCGCGGGCCGTAGTTTGGGGACGCCTGCTTTAAAGGTTAATTGAAATGAAATTAATTGTCATCTGACCAGGCAATGGCACAGTGGATCGAACTGGGACACGGAGGACCTAGGTTTGAAACCCAGAGGTTGTTCACTTCAGCGAGGGCTCATCTGGTTTGAGCACGGGCTCACCAGCTTGAGTATGGGGTTGCTGGCTTGAACGTGGGATCAGTCAGGACCCCATGTTTGCTGGCTTGAGCCCAAAGGTCACTGGCTTGAAGCCCAAGAACACTGGCTTGAGCAAGGGTCACTTGCTCTGCTGGAGCACTCAGTCAAAGTACACATGAGAAAACAATCAATGAACAACTAAGGAATTGCAACGAAGAATTGATGCTTCTCATCTCTCTCTCTTCCTGTCTGTCTGTCCCTATCTGAACCTCTCTCTGTCTCTGTCAAAGAATAAAAAGTAAAAGAAATTATCTGGGCTAACAGTTCAAACTAGAACTTAGTGGTGGTACACAGATTCGATAAAATACAGGTAATATTATGGGCACACTGGTTGGAACAGCTAGCTGATGGCCTTCAAAGCCCGAGCATTGTGGTATGGTTGGTATCATGTACTCCTATTATCTGAAATTCATTAAAAATCAATTTTGAAATTTTTGTTAACATATCCCAGGGAGACTATGAAAGATGTCAACAGTCCAGCATCCTTTTAATGAAATTATCTTGGATGGTTATGTATTGGTTAAATTGCCCTGAACACTCCTCTAGGGATAGCCCTGGTTAAGAGAGTAAATTTACAAATTCCTAGGAGCCAGAGTACAGTTTGCTCATTAGAGCATATATTTTAAACAATTGTTCACAAACTATGCCACACGGTCCAACATTTTTAAAAATAATTATGTGGTTTTAAAGTTAAAGTTGTTTCAGCAATCCATTCTCAGTACTTAAAAAGACATCTATATGTCCTTTTGTAAACACATACAAAAGCCATATAGTATTAAAAACAAATAGTAATTTAAGGATAAAATGTCTGGAAAATGTGTTATCTAAAAATAGCAGCAAAATGGGATTTTCAAAAGAAATCCATGTTAACTAGGATTTATAACGCAATATAAGCCCATGCTATTAGTTGTAATGCCAGGATTTGGAGAACTATGCTGGCACATTAAATTTATTCATTTTCATAGCCTGCAGACATTTTAATGTCTGAGTAGCAATAAGAACAAATTACCTAAAAACTTTTAATAGGGTGTAATAAATTAAGACTGAACGATAATGCAAAAGTGGGTACAACAGGAGAAAATTATGAATCTCATGTAATGATCCAACAACACTTAAAGTGTGGAAACAACATTGGTATTCTGGAATATACGACCACAGTTGATCTTAATTGTTTCTCTCTTGTCAAATAGAAATTGCACATCAATCTCAAAGTATCGCAAATGGTTCGTTATATGCAAATAGTTATGTTTTAAAGGCTCTTCAAGGGGACGCCAACTTCTTTCCAAAAGGAGCCCAGTTACAAGAAGAGTTTCTTTGATGACACTAGGTGGCCATTATATTTCTTCATTTATAAGCAAGGCACTGCTTCTGCCAATAAGGGGGATTCGTGGTAAGGAAACAGAGGGATTCACAGAATTGAAGGTAAGATAGAAGAATCAGGCTTGGGACAGGTGCAACTCCAAAGTGCCCATCGTAGTTGTAGCTTGTTAGTCTTAACCAGGCATTCTCATTAGAATAGATGAACTCCAACCTAATCATTCAAGATTAAAAGTCTCAGGAAAGGCCCTGGCCGGTTGGCTCAGTGGTAGAGCGTCAGCCTGGCGTGCAGAAGTCCCAGGTTCGATTCCTGGCCAGGGCACACAGGAGAAGCGCCCATCTGCTTCTCCACCCCTCCCCCTCTCCTTCCTCTCTATCTCTCTCTTCCCCTCCCACAGCCGAAGCTCCACTGGAGCAAAGATGGCCTGGGCACTGGGGATGGCTCCTTGGCCTCTGCCCCAGGCACTAGAGTGGCTCTGGTCATGACTAAGCAGTGCCCCAGATGGGCAGAGCATTGCCCCCTGGTGGGCATGCGGGGTGGATCCCAGTCGGGCGCATGCGGGAGTCTGTCTGACTGCCTCCCCATTTCCAGCTTCAGAAAAATACAAAAAAAAAAAAAGTCTCAGGAAAGAATATGATTGCCCAAGCTTAGGACCTAACTTAGGACCACCGAGATAGTGAGAGAAAGGGTCTGTCGGAAAGACCTCTCAAAATCCTTTGGACAGAACACTTTTGATTTACTGTCCCACTGTGACTCCTCAGGTACTCATGAAGAGATAGTGGTTCTGTCAGTAAGGAGAACATTCACGATTTACTCTTCAAAATAACTGGATCCACATCATACTACTGCATTGATTTTAAAACCGCTTTCATTTTAATCAAACCCCTTCTCTTAACCCTTGGAGTCAAAGTTGACTTAAATAATGAGATAATTTTGATTTCCTTTTTTGGTTACTATAACTTTTCCTTTGCTTTATGTGCAAGGACCCAGTTTATCTCTCTGTTATATCAAGTAACAAAGGATGTTCAAAGGATAAAAGGGGCACTTGCATTTTTATTGTAGCTTTTTATTAAGCTATCTTCTGAAGCAAGATTCAGCAAACTTTTTCTATTAAAAGCTACATCGTTAGGATGCTGGTCTTTGCAGGTCATGCATCTTCATTGTGGTAACTACATTGTACCAAGGGAGCCACCACAGAGAAGTTGTAAAGAAGTAAGTACGGTTGAGATCCCACACAACTTTCCATATAAAAGTACAGGCAGCAGGCAGGATTTGGCCCCTTAAGTTTCATATTCTAAAGAATTTCATATTCATAGGATCAATATATATTACATATTATATTACAATTCATTCCATTTCATTACCAGAACTCTGAGGGATGTCATTGGTGAGATATTTACTGCTAATAATAAACAGCTTCATGTTCTCCAAGAATTCCTAGATTCTGTTTCAGTTTCTCTGAAATCTTCCTCAAAATGAATATGGTTGAGTAAAATGAATGGCTGAGTCCAAGATAAGGAGGGAACTAAACCCGAGAAACTATAAAGTTATACTAGAATTACCTATGGACAGATAAAAAGTAATGGTGAACCCACAGAGCCTCCAGTGGAAATGTGGCGCTACATAGATATGCATCCACAGCAGACAGATGTGCTGTGTTTTGAGTTACCCATGTCCCTGAATCTTTCCTTCATATTAGTTTGGATCAGAATGCCTTAACACAAACTCATTGCCAGTAAACTTGGGTCAATTAGAATCTCACAGAAGAGCAAGGATTTTAAAATCTGTTAATGATGATGTTTGCAAACAATCCCAGTGGCTGCTTCAGCCTTATAATTTAGGACACAGTAGGAAGATTTACCATTCTTCTGACTAGATCATTCCTTTCCAGCCTGATGAATTGTACATCCTGAACCAACTCATCTGTGAACAGGCATCTTGTACTATAATTTGTCAGTTTTAACATCATTCAAAATTTACAACTCATGTCAGAATACTTTTTTCTCTCTGTTTGTATGACTTGTTCAGAGCTGCTGGTTCTTTCCTTATGCTGCCTTTCACAATATTATTCTTTCTGAGTCCCCAGAGTCATTTTTCCCAGTTGAGGTATACGTACTGGAGGAGTATCAAGGACTAGGGTCCCTAAGCAACTGCTGTAGAAAAACCACTCCCATTTCCCTTTGCTGGTTCTAAGACTTTTATGGAGTGTTTACATGTCGTGTGCTTCTATGAGGCTGTGAGCTTATTAAGAGAGAGGAAACTCTTCACAAAGTGTATCTAGTAGCAAGCAATGTATGCGCCTTGTACACAGTAGGCTCACATTAAAGGTTCATTGAAAAGATTCTAGTATTTATGATATACTCTAAGGGTAAGGGAATAAAGCCAGCAAATATGAGAATTTCAAATACTGTGTACAATGAAGAGTAGAGGGCAGCTCAATGAAAGGGATAATTTTTTGGATATGAGACGGGGTAGAAATGTAAGAAATGGCAAGTTGGAAAATACCTGGTCTAAGGGAATAATACAATAAATATATAACTCTTTTGGTTATTAGATTATTCATTATACTGAGCATCATACATTATAGTATATGTGAAGATATTATTCTGAGTAGTGAAGATATTTTGGTGACGAAGAAAGACACGGTCCTTACAAGGCTGACATTCTAGTAGGATGCATAGATAATATACATGCAAACATTTATTACGAAGAATGTAAAGCTGGATCCTTTGGAGAGAAAAAATTAAGACTGTGAGTGTGTGTGTGTTTGTGTGTGTGAGAGAAGGAGAGCAAGAGAGAGATCTTGAAGACAGGAGGGATTACAAAAGGCATGTCTAAGAAGATAACATTAGAGCATGGATAGCTATCTATCTATCTAGCTAGGTAGCTAGCTATCAAGGGGTATACAGACATCCCGAGGTGGGGTATTGAGACACACATGATAAGAACAGGGATAGGGAAGAACCCTCAAGCAAGCAGAAAAGCAAGTTTAGTCGTAGGAACTAATATTAGAAGAACAGTAAAAGATACGTAAGAAGAAACAAGATCGGTGTAGCTGAAACTTTCTCTTCACAAAATATTGTACTTCCTGACAATTGCCTATATTAACATTAATCTCATGTTTCCTTAAATAATAACTTCTGCTTCACATTGTTTCAACGTTGATATGAGCAGTTTTCTATCTGGAATTTGCAATTAGCATGCTTCACTTTTTTTTTTTTTTAATTCTTACTCTCTTGGTAATTTCTTCCTCTAAGAATGGGGATCTATTAGGAATGACGTGTTTTTCACACATTGTAAGCAATATTTTACTGCTGTGGTTATTACAGTAAGTTAGCGTTTTGGTTCTTGTTTCTTTTAAATAATGTATAGTGATCTGTCATCTGCTTGAACATGCCAGGCTGGACAACAGAACTTTAAGAACAAGCCATTGGAATTGTCCAATTATTTTCATATATTTATTCTATGAAAGACATATTTGATGGACAACAATTTAAAGTCTCTCTTTGAGTTCCTTCACTGTGCCACGCTCCCAATAAATCTGTTATTTACTACTTCTGACAAGATTCATAGGAACCAAGAAGTTTAAGAGAAGTTCCTAAGCAGCAATAAAAGGCTAACGATATTTATAAAAGAATGCAGTGCCCAACTGTTTAATGGTATTAAGAGACTGAATTTTCAGGCCACTACCAGCTAATAACATTGACAAACCCACTTTATGATGCATTCCCTTATTTATACATTGATGTAACCCTAAAGCAAGTGACTATGGAGACAAATTCTCTTAGCAGTAAATTTTCATACACATTCCCTTATGTGAGTGCACGTCCCTAGTTACGGAAACTAGGATAGCTTTGTGACCACCAAATGAAATCTTATGAGATTTTATGACTGCTGGGGAAATAAATATAAAGGGTCGGCAATACTACAAATGATTCTTAACACTAGGGTCCCTACGAAGGGCAACAGATGGCAGAAATTTTTACTCAAGTGATTTTTTCCATCAAAGTTTCTATTAGCATTTGAGTACCAGCCATGTGGCTGTTATGAAGCCGTCAAACTCACCAGCCAGCTGGTGAAATCAGCAATGTAAAAACTGACTATATAGAAGACATATTTGTATTCAATTTGGTATGTTATACCATATGCCTTTTTCTAGATAGCCTTAGACTTAATCCATATTAATTCCACGTCAGTTATCTCCTATAGAGTCCTTTGAAAGAGGAGATTATTCATGAAGCATTATTGTATATTCAAATTGAAAGGCAAAAACTCACTCTCTGTAGCAGATAGGGTCGGAGACCTATGCACAGCCATTCAGCACTCTTCATTTCTGGGGAAGCCAGTGGTTTTTCAATGATAGCACCTGCTACTTGAGGGCTTTCTGGGCTACAAGCTCAGAAAGCAGGTTGAGAAGAATTAGAAACCCTGGGTATGTCCATTAAAAGGAAGACAGCCTTTTCACAGACTCACGTCTCAAACTTTTGGGCAGAAGTTACCCAGCTCCGATCAATGTGCTCTGTGAATCTAAATGTGATAAACAGACTCTGACTTACAAGCAGTGCCCAGTTAGTATGTGTGTGAAGTTATACATAGATAAGAAGTAACTTGGTGCCATAACTCGGTAATGTGATAAACAGACTCTGACTTTCAAGCAGAGCCCAGTTAGTATGTGTGTGAAGTTATACATAGATAAGAAGTGGCTTGGTGTTATTTACATTAACTTTGTAAATTAATGTAAATAAGAACATCTTAAAAAGTGTTTTGATGTAAACATTTCAGTAGATTGACATAGAGGGGATTCTTTACGAGGAACTCCCAAAAAGGTGGTTTGAGGTGATAATCCTGTAGCTTGACACCTGTTAGAAGGCCTTGGCCAGAAAAGGTACTAAAGCTGAGGGGCCCCTTGCTGCAGTAGTCACCCAGACTCCAACGTTGATGTGGACTGTCTCCACGTCACTCTGAGCTCTGACCAAAGACAGCCCAGAAGAGCACACTGATGGGGCCCCCTTAAGCTGTACTCAGGCACGCCAAAAGGATTTGTGAGTAATAAATTGCCTGTGTGATTTTTGCAACTAAAAACTAACAAATAAAAAAATAAACTTGTAAGAATTTGGCCCTTTACAAAGAGCTTTAGAATTGTCTCTCATCACACATAGCCAAGGGAAGGCAGGAGTGAAGAGCGGCTAGAACGGCCTGTGACATCCTATACTCTCCTGTCTTTGCCTTCTCACCAACTCCAAGATGCCAGTGCCTTTTTTCTCCATTTATTTATTCATCTGAGAGATCACTTTAGTGTTCTCATGCTGTAACTACATGGTTTACATGTAATTTTCCATTCTCCAAGTAAATTTCCAATTTTAGAAAAAGAAAAGTGTATTGTGCTTAACTAAAACATGAATTTAAATGACAAGTTTTTGGAGACTTAATGGTGAACGTGAATATTACTATATGGTGTAAATAATTCATGTTGACTTAAGCATCCTCAATCACAATAAATAAAGATTTATTATTATGGCACACAAGAAACAGTTTTACATTACATTTACTTACAGTGATATATAAAAATATAATGTGGTCCCTGGCTGGTTAGCTCAGTGGTAGAGTGTTATTCGGGCATCTGGATGTCCCGGGTTCAATTCCCAGTCAGGGCACATAGGAGAAGTGACTAACTACTTCTCCAGCCTGCCCTCCTCTCTTCCCCTCCTGCAGCCATGGCTCAATTGGTTTGAGTGCACTGGCCCTAGATGCTGAGGATGGCTCCACAGAGCCTCAGCCTCAGGTGCTAAAAATAGCTCGTCTGTGAGCATGGCCCCAGATGGACAGAGAACATCAGCTCCAGACAGGTGTTGGCGGGTGGATACTGGTCAGGGAAGAAAACTGTTTATCTCCTCCCCTCTCACTTGGAAAAGAAAAAAATAGATAACACACATCTACCATATAATATATATCACGGGGAAGTAAAACACAGTAACAAGGAAAGATAAAATGGAAAACTAATTAACGTTAAGAAGATATTTTGGGTAGCAGATGGAATTAAGGTTGCTAATTTACTAGCTGACTTCAAAATAGATGATTCTGGATCATATAGGTAGTACCAATGTAATTGCAAGGGCTCTTTAAAGTGGAAGAGGGAACAGGAGAGGTCAGAGTGATGCCGGGCGACAATACAACCAGCTCTGGCTGGCTTTGAGATGGAGGAGGGAACCGGGAACTACAATGTGTGTGGCCTCTAAGATACAGAGCATGCAAGAGAACAGATTCACTCTCACAGCCTACAGAAAAAAACAGCCCAGCCAACACTCTGATTGCAACCTATTAAGACAGCGTCAGACTTCTGCCCTGCCAAACTGTAAGATAGGAAATTTGTGTTGTTTTAAACTACAAAAAAGAAAAGAAGGTATTTTGCCTAAAAAGAGCAGTTAAATCCTGCCAAGATAACACATGGCTATTTCATTCCCTATGTTTGCTTAACATTCTTTGACTGAAAGCCTAAAAGGTTTCATCTAAACAATTCCACTTCGTTTACTTCTTCAGGCTGATAGCAAATGGAGTTTCTTAAGATGGTAAGGTCTCGTGCTTGCTCATGGCAACGTTTTTTAGAAGAGTTGGTAATTTTGAACATGGTTCACTGAGCAGAATTATCCTACACTATAAACAGACTCCCTTTCCATTAATAGCAAGAATATTCTATTTATTTATGTATTAAAAGTAGCCCTGGCTGGATAGCTAGTTGGTTGGAGCCTCGTCCGAAAGCACAAAGGTTGCCAGTTCAATCCCTGGTCAGGGCACATGAAGAAACAGGTTGATGTTCCTGTCTCTCTCTCTCTCTCTCTCTCTCTCTCTCTCTCTCTCTCTCTTTCTCTCTCTCTCTGTCTCTCTCAAAATAAATAAATAAAATTAATTTTAAATATTAAAAGTAATGACAATTTTTATTATTTCTACTGTTAAATTCAAGAATTTTGAAGCCCCTTAAGAATAGCCCACATTTGAAAGCTTGTTTCTTTCTAGTCTAGAAGAACAGGCAGAGCTGAACATTAGGGCATGTCATAACATCCACTTGTCTGGTTTTTCTCAAGGTTCTTGTTGGCACCCCAGTTCACTGTATCAGTATCCGAGTGAACATTATTTTCATAACTTTCCTTCGTGGTGCTCGGCTTTCCCTTCCAAAACCCCCATTAACATTTCTTCCTGTTAGTTCTAAAATGAGTAGGCAGAAGTGTCAGCTATGTGAGGAGGATGTGTTTGGCTGAATCGGAATTTTCCTCAATTCCTGTTCCAAGAGCTATCTGTTCTTTGATACAATGTCATAATTCATAAAAACAAGGTTTAACAAAACTTTTAGGTTGTTCGATCTGTATTTCAGACATTTGGGGAGAGTAATTCGTTGAATTTTTTTTTTTTTTTTTTTTTTTTTACAGATACAGGCTGATCACTTAAGAAGTGTGATTTGTGATAATATCTTACATTTAATGAGTAACTGTTCTGCGGAAAATGCAGTTCTAAGTGCTTTATACACATCTTATTTTTATTTCTACTAAAGAGAAGAGAAAGCATAGACATGGAATGACTTAGGATTCTTACCCAAGATTCTGCAATTATTGAGTTTGAGGAGCTGAGATTTGAACCCATATATTCTGAATGTAGCTTCTAACCTATTAGTCAATCATTTAAACTTCTATTAGAGCCTAATGTGGCATACCAATATTTTCGTGGGTGATAAAATTTTGCATATACACTCAATTACCGCTGGTTAAATTAACATATAAAGAGTTACATTAGAAAACTGAATTAATTTATTAGCAAGCAAATAAATCTTAGCGGCATATAGTATGATTGATGTTTTCTCAACTGAAAATGTGATAATTTTAAAGAAGTTCGTTATGGGGGTTTGTTGTTTTTTTGGAATAGCTTGGAAATATGAACTGTTATAGTTAATTTGATTATTCCCTTGGTACAGAGAAAAAAATAATTGAGTTGCATGGAACCAAACCATCTTTTTGGTATTGGCAGTCAATTTATTTTGAATGGCAACATAAAGTTTAAGTAAGACACTGATTTGTTCTTTTTAAAATTAAAAAGATAAAATGCAGTTCATACAAATATATATAGACAACCTCACAACATGCACATTTTAAAAATGCTACTTTATACCTAAACATGATACCTTCACTGATAATGAGACATGTAAGGCTTTAAATTCGAGTACCCCTGCATATATTTGGTTAGTATATATGCTGCTTGGTTGATTTTACTCAAAATAACCATTACTGGTTCATGCCAACAGATATGCCTGCTGTTAGCAGGCACCATCTACATTCTGTTTCCTAAAATACTTTTCCAGCAAAAATTTTAAAATCTTTTTCCTATTCATAATTAACAAATTAACAATGATGACCGCTAACATAGCTAAATTATCAAATATTCCATTTGTCTTAACAATGGAAGTGACTTACAATGTCTTTCTGGACTCATTTTTTTGAGACTGATCAGAATAAAATGATACCCTCAGCCATCTCATGTGCACATGCGTACGAACAGAAATATACATGTTCATGTGAATGATTTTGGACATTTCTAACCATTAAATGTTCATACTACCCAAAGAAATCTACAGATTCAATGCAATCCTAACAAGATACCAATGGCATATTTCACAGAACTAGAACAAATATTCCAAAATTTTTTCTATGGAACCACAAAAAACCTTAATTAGCCACAGCAATCTTAAAAAAGTATAAAGTTGGAGGAATTATACTACGTGATACCAAACTATACTACAAAGGCACAATAATCTAAACATCATGGTACTGGTATAAAAACGGGCATATAGATCAATGGAGCAGAATAGAAAACCTAGAAATAAACTATAACTCTATAGTCAATCAATATTTGGCAAAGTATACAAGAAGATACAATGGAATAAATACAGTCAAATCAATAAATGGTATCGGAAAATTTGGACAGATACATGGAAAAAATGAAACTAGATCAACTTCTCACACCATATACATTAAACTCAAAATGGATTAAAGATTTAAGTGGCAAACTCAAAACCATAAAAATCCTAGAAGAAAACATAGGCAATAAAATCTCAGATTTTTATTGTAGCAATATTTTGCTGATATATTTCCTCAGGCAAGGGAAACAAAAGAAAAATATAAGCAAATGGGACTGTATCAAACTATATAAAAAGCTTTTGCACAACCAAGAAAACCAACCAAAAATAATATAGTGAAAACACAACCCACTGAATGGGAGAGCACATTTTCCAATGATATATCTAGTAGAAGATTAATATCCCAAATTTATAAAGAACTTATACAAATCAGTACCAAAAAACCTAAACAATCCAATTTAAAAAATGGGCAAAGGGCATGAATAGACACTTTTCTGAAGAGGCCAATACAGACGGCCAATAGACATATGAAAAATTGCTCAATTTTACTAATCGTCAGAGGAATGCAAATCAAAGTCACAGTGAGATACCACCTCACATGTCAGAATGGCTGTCATAAAGCAATAAACAAGTGCAGGCGAGGATGTGGAGAAAAGGGAACCCTCCTGCACTGCTTGTAGGAAAGCAGACTCATGCAGCCACTGTGGGAAACAGTATGGAGTTACCTCAAAAAATTGAAAATAAAACCACCTTATGACCCAGCAATTCCACTATTAGGAATATATCCAAAGAAACCAGAAACACTGATCTGAAAGAATATTTTCACCCCTATGTTCATGGCAGAACTATTTACAATAGCCAAGATTTGGAAGCAGTGGGACATAAAAGCGAGACTGAGAGGCATGAACAGGAGTGTGGTGGCTAAGGGGGGTGGGGGGAGGGAAGGAGGGAGAGGGGGAGGGATACAGAGAGAACTGGATGGAGGGTGGCAGAGGACGATCTCTCTTTGGGTGATGGGTATGCAACATAACTAAATGACAAGATAACCTGGAAATGTTTTCTTTGAATGTATGTACCCTGATTTATTGATGTCACCCCATTAAAAAAATATTTAAAATAGAACTACTATATAATCCAGCAATTCTCCCTCTGGGTATATGTCCAAAGGTAACAAAATCATTATCTCAGAAAGATATCTGCACTAATTAAAAAAGATACCTGCAAAAAAAAAAAAAAAAAAAAAAAAGGTTTGGAAGCAGCCCAGTGTCCATCAGGAGATGAGAGGATAAAACGCTGTGGTACATTTACACAGTGGAATACTATTCGATCACGGGGGGAAAAAAAAGGAAATCTTACCTTTCACAGTGAAATAAGCCAGTCAGAAAAAAACCAATACCATACTGTATGATTCTATTTATATGTGGAATCTAATGAACAACAAAAAAAAAAAAACCAAAAAAAAAATCTAACATTCAAGTAGAAAGAGACTTATGTATAAAAAGAGCAGACTGACAGCTGTCAGAGTGGAGGGGATTTGGGGTCTGGATGAAAATGGTGAAGAGATTAAGCAAAAACAAACAGAAAACCTCACAGACATAGACAACAGTATGGTGATGGCCAGAGGGCCAGGGGAACGAGTAAGGGGGCAGAAATGGTGATGGGAGGAGACCGGACTTGGGGTGCTGAACACACAATAAAACACACAGATGATGTACTATGGAACTGCACACTGGAAACCTATATAATCTTATTAACTAATGGTACCACAATAAACTCAATAAAGATAAAAAATAAGTTAAAAATGCTGAATGGGGTCTAAAGCTTACCAAATGCAGTTTGATGATGACACAGTGAGTTAATGAGGGGGAAGTCCTGGCAAGGTGAGACCTGGTGCCATTTCATATGGGTACACCACCAGGCATCGTGGAGGAGTGGTGTATACTTCAGAAGGGAAATTTTATGTATATGTGCTCCCCACAGTGGGACTCTATTAGAGGAGAATTTTAGTAATCAAATGGAAAGGATGATCCACTAACTAACAGCACTCCAATAAATTCAATAAGAATTTTAAAACTAGCCTGACCATGCAGTGGTGCAGTGGGTAGAGTGTTGGACTGAGATGCGGAGGACCCAGGTTCGAAACCCGGAGGTCACCAGCTTGAGCACAGGCTCATCAGCCTTGATCGTAGAGTTGCTGGCTTGAGCATGAGGTCATAAACATGACCCCATGGTCATTGGCTTGAGCCCAAGGGTCACTGGATTAAGCCCAAGGTCTCTGGCTTGAACAAGGAGTCACTCACTCTGCTGGAGCCCCCCAGTCAAGGCACATATGAAAGTAATCAATGAACTAAGGAGCTGCAACAAAGAATTGATGCTTCTCATTTCTCTCCCTTCCTGTTTGTCTGTCCCTATCTGTCTCTCTCTCTGACTTTGTCTCTGTCACAAAAATAAATAAATAAATAAACCTAAAATGCAAAAGAATTTACCAGTCACTCAAAGAAGCTGGGAAATAACCCACATAATCTGGAAGAAATTTAATTGAAATAGACCCAAAATAGAAACAGGTGCTAAAAGTAATAGACAAGGACACTATAACTAGTTATTATAACAGCATTTCATATTTTCAAGAAGGTAGAGGAAAGATTGACACATTGAATAGAGGCATAGGAGGTGTAAACAAACTCAAATCACACTTCAACAATGTGTTGACTCACACAAAACAACATCCGTGGCTAAAAATATACACTAGATGTGATTAACCACAGATTAGATATTGCAGAAAATTAGATTTGCCCACTTTACAATAGAAATTATATGAAATAAATCCTAAAAAAAAAAGACTGAAAAAGAAAGAAAAAAGGAACCGAAGTCGGGTGAGTGATGGGACAGCTTAAACAGTGAAATATGTGTCATTACAACCCCTGAAAAGGGAGAGGGGACAGAAACATATTTTTTTAAATGTCTTAAAATTTATAAATTTGAAAAAAATATATAAACCTACAGATCCAACAGACCTCAAGGAAAAGAAACATGAAGAAAACTATAACAAGGAACATGATCAAGCAATTGCTCAATTCCCAAAAGCACGCCCTAATAACCCTTCTGTATGCTAATCTGCATTTCAGAGTGGGCTTGCCAAGGACGTCCATCAGAAATGTGTACCACAATCCATAGCAAAACCACTACTCTCTGTGGAGTAGAACAAAGGCATCAATGTACTTCAATGCTGCTTTATTTTTTCGTAATGAGCATATAGTATTTCATAATATACAAGTAAAATATGGAACTACCTTGTATCAGTTATCTTTAGAAATGGCAAGAGGTTTATAATCTCCCCAAGATAACATTAAGTGACACTTATATTTCTGCTTTGAAGTCAGAGACCTAGTAACACTGTATTAGGTCAAAATTTATTTTAGAACTATTACAACATGTATTTTCTGTACAATGGCAGATAAGCTATCCATGAATTTCTACTATCTCCCATGCCAACGCTGATGTGTATATGTTTGACCAACGTACACGTAATTACACAAGATTCTTAAATTAGTTTCTATATTCACATAGTTTATATACACCTAGGTTTTTATATGCTTACTTTATTCATATTAAAGTGCATATCTGCTATGCAAAATATTTGAGAATGAAGAATTTTAAAGTTGAATATGATATTGTTTTTATGAGTCCAGCATTTTGAAATGTCAGAACAAGTGAATACATTACCTTCTTCTTTGCTTTCATCTGTCTTCATCAGCATTTTCTGGCATTAAAAATCGGCTACAATTCAAATCTACTTGATTGAACACTGCTACACGAACAATTCGAATTTAAAAAGTTGCAAAAATACTTAACACTTGGTGTAATGAACACTATTTCTTATACCTAAACTGTATATTTTATAACCTGAATTATGATCTCCACAATCCAATTTATCTTTATCTGCATATTCAAAAGACACAGCAAGTTGAAATTAAACTATACACTGGTTATAATCCATAAGTTGTCTTTCTGTTAACATAAACCATAAGAAAAGTCAATAAGTACTTCCAATTAACTCAGCATTGTTTTGGCCTCTGGACGACTTCAGAAGGCATTTTGTCAATAGAATATATGGAAATATTGCTACATCTCCACAAATTGTCCTTAGGGAAACAGAACTGTAATTTTATCATGATGGATATTTCTAGCAACTAAATTATGGCTAAGTATACCCCAAGTTCTTCTTCTGGACAGGATTCAACATAAAAGAAAAACACACGCTGCCCTAAAGACACAGGATACCCTGCTGTAAGATGCTCCTTGTATCAGAGATTCAATTACACTTTCCTCAGATACAGCAGTTATATCTAAGCTAACTCTCACCCTACCCATGAAAACCCACAGCACAGTCTCCCACCATCATCAATACAGTGATGTTCTACTACGTGCAGTGATGACAGCAAAAGTCAGAAATTATAAATTTCCATCATCCTTCATAACCTGAACTTGAAAGAAGTTATACAGTCGTGGTGACTGCGGTGAAGATAAATGCCATTTGCAAAACGAGATTTCAAAATCTTACCTTAAGATACCACTTGTACTTGGCATGTTCCCAATTCTCAGGAATTTGTGTCTTTTTGAGAAACTGCTCAGCTTCTGATAGCCATTGATTAAATACCTTCATATCATAATGAAACCGTCGCCATTTTTCAACAGATCTGTCAAATCGTCTAGAGGTGAAAAATATCGATCAAGAAAAATAAATAGATCATATGAAACAAATTGTATGGACATAGTATATATGCTTAATTACACTGACAAGAATAATAATATTAAATAGAAAGAATGAACTTCAATTAAGGCTGTGATTTTTCCCTTTAAAATTGAATACATTTCTTGATAGAAACAAATGTAAAGACAACTATCATAGAGTGTCAACATTTTCTTCCCCCTGAACAGATTTATTTTTGTAATTGTTGGCATTGAAAAATCTATTAACATCTAATAAATTAAGTATTTTGAAGCTATCCAATTTCAAATGGATCAAAATCAAATGATCTCAAAAAGTCTATCAATTTCAATATTACTCTTGATCCAAAAGACTATTCATTAAAATCCACAAGCATCCAAGATGACAGATGTAACATATTGTAGGCTCAGATATAAGCAACCCGCCAACTAACTGGTAAACTCATGTAAAACAAGGGATGAGAGCTGTCTCCTTTTATCCTTATCGTTTAATTGTATCCACTAATATTTTAAATTGGAATGCTGAAGGAACTTCCATGACATGAGTCAGGCTCTGCATTTATCTACCTTAAGACATTTGCACATAAGAATCACCTGGGTGTTAAAAAAAAGCAATAACAATAAAACAACCATTCCAGGCCCCACTCTACACCAGTTAAATCAGTATCTTTGGCGGCAGGATACTAATATTGGTATTTATAAGAGCACTCAGGTGATTCTAACATACAATCCAAAGTGAATAAAAATTTTTTAAAAAAAACCTCTGCGAATGAAGTTTTAAAGCAGGGGTCTCAAACTCAACTCAGCATGTGGGCCGCAGAGCAAGATCACAGCCGTTCAGCGGGCTGCACTAGGTCTACAAAAGGCAACTGTTACGCAACACTTTTCTCACTGCAGTTGAAAACAGTCTGCGGGCTGCAGAAAATTGTTCGGCGGGCCGCAAGTTTGAGATCCCTGTTTTAAAGTCTTACAGCATTTATGATCTGCTGGATCTCCGGGGGCCTGTCCAAACAATATTTGCTAGCTCTAAGCCAAAAGCCAATCTGAACATTCCTCGCTGCCTGAGAGTCTGCCCCAGTTCCCCGAGTGTGACTCTCTTTTTTTTTTATTATTAATAATTTTATTTTTTTAATGGGGTGACATCAATAAAAGTGTGACTCTTGAGATACAATGAGTTAGAGTTTTCAATATCTTCTTAGTCCTCTACATCCATTTAGAAACTTTAAATAATTTTAGAACTGAAATAATGCCACACCAACCTAACATTTTACTGGGAAGTGAACAGAATTTACATTTATTAAACAGTGAGTATGAGTCAGGCACTGGGCTCCACACTTTTACATATCTGATTCCTTTGACTCCTACATTGCCCCCTGCAACAGCAATTATCATTCCTATTTTTTCCTAGAGAAAAATAAGAGGGTGAGTAATTTGCCTACAGGTGGAGAAGTACAGTAATGCGTAGGTTTTCGTTGACTTTGGTTATTGTCGGTTTCAGTTTTCGTTGTTTTTTTTCATGAAAATTTTGTCTCGGATTTTGTTGGTGTGCCCACGTGACCTCGCTGCTAATTTTGCGAAAACAAAGGGCAACCTGCGCATTCTCCAGCTCAGTGTGGCGTTGTTTCTCATTGTGTGAGCATCACCCCACACATCTAGCCAAACAATTGCATTGTTTTCCAGTGTTTTTGTGCATTTTTTTATTGATTGCAAGTGCTAATACTACAGTTACATGTAAGTGATTACAGCATACAGTAATTGGATTTACACTGATTCATATGGAAATAATTGCCTCAGTTTTCATCGGTTTTGGATTTCACCAGTTGTTTTCAGATGGATTACTGCTGAAAACTGTGGTATCACTGTATATGTAAATGGAAGAGAGGGGGTTCAAACTCAGATTTCTCTGGTTTCAATGTTGCCTTTCACCACCTTCCATGGTCTTTTTGGGATTTCCCTTTTTCAAGATGAAGTCTCACTTTACCAGTTAAACAATTCAGTGACAGAGTTGTAGGAGTTTTTAGTCTTATTTTTCCTCATAGTTATATTCTGAATATTTAATTATGCATTTACATGTACACTGCATCCAATTACTTAGTATATTTCTTATTTTACAAATATTTAAAACAACAAACAAAAATATTTAAAACACAGTATTCGGTAAGCATACAAAAGGCAGTCAATGGTAATCAAAAGAAGTCTCTAACTACAAGTAGCAGAAAAATAAGAATTCTGCCTTTAATTAATGGCACTGTAGAGCTGATCAAACATTATATAATCATTAGCCAAAAAATAATCTTAGAAATATATTCCATGTTTAATAATAATTTTGGTTTTATATATGTTCAGTTGTATCTAATATACAATACATGACTTCCAAATACATCTTAAGAATTTATTCCTTTTAAAAAATGTGTACATTGTGTATGTCTCACAGGTGCTTGCATCATTAGATCCAAAGAATTGTTAAATGAGAATCTCAAAAAACTATGATGCATAGTGGCATTGTTCCACCTTGGTAAGATTATAGCAGATTTTCATTTTCATTTTGTATTTTTCTAAGTTGTCAAGTTTTCTACAATGTGAATTTCATACTTTGATATTTTGAAAAATACAGTAATTAAAAATAATTTTAAAAGATAGTCTCACATGCTAACAACTACCACCTCCCACTCTGTTGCTGCTACAATAGTCTGCTTTTTTCCCCTTATTTTCCAAGTGAGAGGACGAGAGATAGAAAGTCAGCCTCCTGCATGCATCCTGACCAGGATGCACCCGGCAACCCCCGTTTGGGGCCAATGTTCTGCCGGTCTGGAGCTATGAGCCCAACCAAGCTATTTTTAGTACCTGAGGCTGAGATTTCACAGAGCCAATCTCAGCACCTAGGGCCGATGCACTCGAACCAATAGAGCCATGGCTACTGGAGGAGAAGAGAAAGAGAGAGAATGAAGAGGGGTAGGGGCGAAAAAGCAGATGGTCATGTCTGCTGTGTGCCCTGACCATGAATCAAACCAAGACATTCACACACTGTGCTGACACTCTACCACTGAGCCAACTAGCCTGGACCAGCTACTATAGTTTGAGAAACAGGCAGAAGCTAAACAGAGCACAGAAAAGCTGTCTCTTGGTCACAACTTACCATTTTACCTTTGTAATAGTCCCCTTCTTTGCTTTTTTATCCTACCCAATCACCAGAATTATTCTTACTGACAACACTTCTGGCAACTGGGAGGTTACTGCTTCTCCAACATTTAATACCCACCCTCTTCATCCCGGGCTGCTAGGAAAACATGTCTGTCCAGAATTCGCTACATTGGTGGTTACCATTTCCCCCCAGATGCCACAAAGCCTTCTCCCAACCCAGCCCTTCTTCCTCCTCCACAGGTTATCATTCCTCGAAATTACACAGGAAATCCAAAAGGTCCCATCCAATTAATCATGGTACACATAGCTCTGCAAGACAGAGCTGGAGGGAAGAAAAGAAGGGAAGCAGGCTGAGAGCCCAGGGTGTGCTCTTTACCATGTTTCTCCATGTATAAGATGCACTTTCTTTTTCAAAAAATTTGAGGTCTAAAAACTGGGTGCGTCTTGTACAGTAGTTGTAGATTTTTACGTGCATTTTCTGCTTCTTCACGCGGATGGGGAGTTGTATGAATTTTATGATAAATAAAACTTGACTTCAATAACATTATGTAATATATTTTTTTTTTATTTCAGACCCCATAATTAAGGTGTGTCATATATCTGGGAGCGTCTTATATATGGGGAAATACAGTACATACTTATCCCAGCTTCACAAAAATGAGACAGGAAGGACCTACCAGCCACAGAGGGCTGCCACAGTTCCCTACATGACCTGCTAGTTATGCAGGACTTTATGACTTAGCACATTATTCCCATATTCCTGAAAGGCCCACCTTCCCTTCTGTTTACTTTCCCCTATTTTTGTAATCTGGCACTTGCATAGTTTTTTGGAATAAGCAAAAAATATGTGTGATAGTCAGAGGGAAAGGTGGGTGGGGCAGGGGAGGTGGGCTCATAATGCAGTGTGCAGATAGTGTTTAAGCTGTACACCTGAGACTGGTATGGTTTGTTTGACCAATGTAACCCCAATAAATTCAATTAATAAAGTAAAAAAAGGAGTAGCAAGATGGCGATAGAGTAGATGGACGTACCAACTTCCACCTTCTAGAAACAAAATGGATTACAACTTAATTTTAGAACCATCATCTAGAAAAATCAACTTTGGACTAAATTAAGACGACTCTTCAACCAAGGAACACTGAAGAAGCCACACTGAGACTGGTAGGAAAAGCAGAAACGCAGAGAGGGCTGCCCAGCTCCCCAGAGCGAACGGCAGCCAGGAGAGACTCGTGTGGTGGGAAGTGAGTTTAGCAGAGAGGGGAGGGTCCTGAGTCCCAGGAACAAAGCCTCAGCCTGCAGCCCCACAGCCTAGAAGAGGCATATGGACAGTATTTAGCTGGGAACAAGTCAGGACACTGTTTGTGAGAAAGAGACCGATTTCTCAGACCCAGATTCTTCTTAAAGGGACTGAGCAGGAAATCTCTCTCTCAACCACCCACCCGGGGCTCTGGAGGATGGGAGACAGGAGAGGACTGGAGCAGTGGGAAGAGAGTGTAATCTAGGAGGCACAGGGAGAAACACTTTGAGGGACAGCCACCATAACCCCTGGGCTGAGTCACTCCCCAAATCCAAAGTGAATATTTCCCCTGGAACCAGCAATACCAGCAAAGGGAAACAGGACACCAGCCAAACAAGCTCTCCCGCGGCACTCAGAGCAGAATTGCTTAGAAGGAGGGTGCTTTCAGGACCACAGTATTGAGTGTTAGGATCTGAGCTGCAGTGCCCCCACCCACACGGCTGAGGGCTTGCCGGAGGGCAGGCAGCAGTGGAGTGCAGAAGTATGGCTCTGCCAGCAGGGGCAGAAGCCAGCTGGCCACCACTGAGGCCCAGGTGTAAGCTCAGTCTTGCCCGGCTGGGGCAGAAGGGATGCAGGAAAGTGGTTAAGTCCACCTGTGGGCCCACCTGCAATCCCGCCTGCAGGGGAAGGGCGAGAGCCTCGGAAGGGGCAGAGACCCACCGCTGAGCGAGGGTGCACTGGTGTACAGCCTCACCCAGCCCACGAAACGGAGGCTAGCAGCCCCATGCGCGAGCTGGCTCCTCCTGCGGGGGTGGGGTGAAAGCCCAGAACAGGCAGAAATCAGCAGCTGAGCAAAGGTGCTAACCCCTGCCTGCAGTACCAAGGCATGCGGCCCAGCACAGCACATAACCCCATCCGCAGGGGCGGGGCAAAGGCCGAGACCCTCAAGGCTTATAGACCGGAGCACATGATCACAGCCCCTCCCATGGAGGAGAGGCGTAAAGCGCAAGAACAGCCCTAGTGGGCTGGCACCGGCAACACACATACCGGGACTCCCTAGGCAGCATGGGCAGAAAGGGTGGTGGGCCTGCAGACAGATCACATCTAGGGAATGCAGAGGCCACACCCATTGGACTCCAATGGCCAAAACCTTCTTATACATAGACAAAATGGGAAGGCAGAGAAATGCAACACAAATGAATTAAGAGAAATCCCCAGAAAAGGACCTGAATGAGTCAAATATAACCAAATTACTGATGCGGAGTTTAAGTAACGATTGTTAGGATGCTCAAATATCTTAGCACAACAATAATGGTTATTACGAACACCTAAATAAAGAGATAGCAAATATAAAAAAGGAAATTGAAATAATAAAAAAGAATCAGTCAGAAAGGACAAATACAATATCAGAAATGATGACCACAATAGAAGGAATTAAAGCAGGATGGATGAAGCTGAGGATCAAATGAGCAAGTTAGAGGACAAGATAAATGAAGGCAGAGAAGCAGAGCAGAAAAAAGAAAAGAGACTCAAAAAGTCTGAGGAAACTCTAAGAGATCTCTGTGACACATGAAGAAAAATAACATCCACATCATAAGGGTTCCTGAAGAAGAAGAGAAAGAACAAGGGATAGAAACTTTGTTCAATCATATCATAGCTAAAAATTTCCCTAAATTAATGCAAGAAAGTCTCACAAGTTCAAGAAGCACAGAGAACTCCATTAAAGAGAAACCCAAAGAAATCTACACCAAGACACATCGTAATTAAAATACCAAAGCTAAGTGATACAGAGAAAATATTAAAAACTGTTAGAGAAAAAAAGGCTATCACCTACAAAGGAGCCCCCATAAGGATGACATCGACTTCTCAATAGAAACACTTGAGGCCAGAAGGGAATAGCAAGAAATATTCAAAGTAATGCAGAACAAGAGCCTACAACCAAGAATACTTTATCCTGCAAGGCTATCATTTAAAATTGAAGGAGAAATAAAAAGCTTCCCAGAAAAAACAAAAACAAAACAAAACAAAACAAAAAAAAAACCCTCAAGGAATTCACTACAACCAAACCAATGCTGCAAGAAATGCTAAGGGGCCTGTTGTAAACAGATCAAAGGGGAGAAAACATATAGCTAAAGAGGAATACAGCTTTAAAGAATAAAATG
The DNA here is from genome assembly GCF_036850765.1 of Saccopteryx bilineata. Lineage (NCBI taxonomy): Eukaryota > Metazoa > Chordata > Mammalia > Chiroptera > Emballonuridae > Saccopteryx > Saccopteryx bilineata. Next base: position 119,695,444 of record NC_089502.1, on the reverse strand, counting down.
GCAATAAACGACATATCGATAATAATCTTAAATGTAAATGGATTGAATGATCTGATCAAAAGACATAGGGTAGCTGCATGGATAAGAAAACAGGACCCATATATTATATATGCTGTCTATAAGAGACACACCTTAAAAGATGCACATAGACTGAAGATAAAAGGATGGAAAAATTTATTTCATGCAAATGGAAATGAAAAAAAGGCTGGGGTAGCAATACCTATATTAGACAAAATGGACTTTAAAACAAAGGCTATATTGAGAGATGAAAGTTACTATATGATGATAAAGATAGCAATCTCACAGGAAGATATAACCATTATAAATATCTATGCACCTAATATAGGAGCACCTAAATATATAAAGCTGACTTTGATGGATATAAAGGATGAGATCAACAGCAATACTATAATAGTAGGGGATTTCAATACCCCACTAACATCAATCACTAGATAGATCTTCAAGAAAGAAAATTAACAAAGAAACAGCAGACTTAAAAGACACACTAGATCAACTCGATTTAATAGATATCTTCAGAACCTTTCACCCTAAAGTAGCAGAATATACATTCTTTTCAAGTGCTCATGGTACATTCTCTAGGATAGACCACATGTTAGGGCACAAAAGCTGTCTCAACAAACTTAAGACTGAAATCATATCAAGCATTTTCTCTGATCACAATGGCATGAAACTAGAAATCAACCACAACAGAAAAACTGAAAAATACTCAAATACTTGGAAACTAAATAGCATGTTATTAAATAATGAATGAGTTAACAATGTGATCAAAGAAGAAATTAAAAAATTCCTAGAAACAAATTATAATGAGCATACATCAACTCAAAATTTATGGGACATAGAAAAAGCAGTACTGAGAGGGAAGATCATAGCATTATGAACCCAAGAAGCTGGAAAAAGCTCAAATAAACAACTTGACCCTGCATTTAAAAGAACTAGAAAAAGAACAGCAAGTAAAGCCCAGAGGTAGCAGAAGGAAGGAAATAATAAATATCAGAGCAGAAATAAATGACATAGAGGCTAAAGAAACAACACAGAGGATCAATGAAATGAGTAGTTGATTCTTTGTAAAGGTAAACAAGATCGATGAACCTTTAACCAGATTCACCAAGACAAAAAGAGAGAGGACTCAAATATATAAAATTAGAAATGAGAGTGGAGAAATAACAACTGACACAACAGAAATACAAAATATTGTAAGAAAATACTATGAAGAACTTTATGCCAAAAAACTAGACAACCTTGATGAAATGGACAAATTCCTTGAAACATATAATATTCCAAAAAATAATCTGCAAAAATCAGAAAACATAAATAGATCAATTACAACAAATGAGATCGAAACAGTTATCAAAAAACTCACAACAAAGAAAAGTCCTGGGCCTGATGGCTTCACAAGTGAATTCTACAAAATATTCAAAGAAGAACTAACTCCTAACCTTCTCAAGTTATTTCAAAAAATTCAAGAGGAAGGAAGACTTCCAAGTTCCTTTTATGAGGCGAGCACAATTCTGATTCCAAAACCAGGCAAAGACAACACAAAGAAAAAAAAATTGTAGGCCAATATCCCTGATGAATATAGATGCTAAAATCCTAAAGAAAATATTAGCAAACCAGATCCATCAATATATGAAAAAAATCATACATCATGATCAAGTGAGATTTATTCTCAGGAGGCAAGGCTGGTACAATATTCACAAATCAATCAATGTGATTCATCACATAAACAAAAGGAAGGAGAAAAACCACATGATAATTTCAATAGATGCAGAAAAAGCATTTGATAAAATCCAGCACCCATTCATGATCAAAACTCTCAGCAAAGTGGGAATACAGGTAACATACCCCAACATGATAAAGGCCATCTATTGAAAAACCCACAGCCAACATCATACTCAATGGACAAAAATTAAAACCAATCCCGTTAAGATCAGGAACAAGGCAGGCGTGCCCCCTTTCACCACTCTTATTCAACATAGTTTCAGAAGTCCTAGCCACAGCAATCAGACAAGAAGAAGAAATAAAAGGCATTCAAATTCAAAAAGAAGAAGTAAAACTATCATTATTTGCAGATGATATGATATTGTATATAGAAAACCCTAAAGTCTCAGTCAAAAAACTACTGGACTTGATAAATGAATTCAGCAAGGTGGCAGGATATAAAATTAATACTCAGAAATCAGAGGCATTTTTATACACCAACAATGAACTGTCAGAAAGAAAAATTAAGGAAACAATCCCCTTCACTATTGCAACCAAAAAAAATAATAATAAAGTACATAGGAGTAAATTTAACCAAGGAGATTAAAGACTTGTACCTGGAAAATTAGAAAACATTGATAAAAGAAATCAAGGAAAATACAAACAAGTGGAAGCATATACCTTGCTCATGGTTAGGAAGAATAAACATCATTAAAATGTCTATATTACCCAAAGCAATTTATAAATTCAATGCAATACCAATTAAAATACCAATGACATACTTCAAAGATATAGAACACATATACCAAAAGTTTATATGGAACCAAGAAAGAACGTGAATAGCTTCAGCAATCTTGAAAAGGAAGAATAAAGTGGGGGGTATCACACTTCCTGATATTAAGTTATACTACAAGGTCATTGCACTCAAAACAGCCTGGTACTGGCATAAAAACAGGCATACAGATCAATGGAACAGAACAGAGAACCCAGAAATAAACCCACACTTTTATGGACAACTGATATTTGACAAAGGAGGTAAGAGCATACATTGGATGGAGTAAAGACAGCCTCTTCAACAAATGGTTTTGGGGAAATTGGACAGCTACCCACAAAAAAACTGAAACTAGACCACCAACTTACACCATTCACAAAAATAAACTCAAAATGGATAAAAGACTTAACTGTAAGCCATGAAACCATAAGCATCTTAGAAGAAAACACAGGCAGTAAGCTCTCCGACATCTATTGCAGCAATATATTTGCCGGTTTATCTACATGGGCAAGTGAAATAAAAGTCAGGATAAACAAATGGGACTATATCAAACTAAAAAGCTTTTGCACAGCTAAAGGCAATAAGAACAGAATAAAAAGACAAACTACACAATGGGAGAACATATTCGACAATATGTCTGATAAGGGGTTAATAACCAAAATTTATAAAGAACTTTTAAAGCTCAACACCAGGAAGACAAACAATCCAATAAAAAAATGGGCAAAAGAAATGAATAGACACTTCTCCAAAGAAGACATACAGATGGCCAATAGGCATATGAAAAAATGCTCAACATTACTAATCATTAGAGAAATGCAAATTAAAACCACAATGAGATATCACCTCACACCAGTCAGAATGGGACTCATCAACAAAACAACACAGAATAAGTGCTGGCGAGGATGTGGAGAAAAGGGAACCCTCCTGCACTGCTGGTGGGAATACAGACTGGTGCAGCCACTGTGGAAAACAGTATGGAGATCCTTCAAAAATTAAAAATCGAACTGCCTTTTGACCCAGCTATCCCACGTTTAGGAATATACCCCAAGAACACCATAGCACTATTTCAAAAGTAGAAATGCACCCCCATGTTATGGCAGCACTGTTCACAATATCGAAGATCTGGAAACAGCCCAAGTGCCCGTCAGTGGACGAGTGGATTAAAAAGCTTTGGTACATATATACTATGGAATAGTACTCAGCCATAAGAAATGATGACATTGGATCATTTACAACAACATGGATGGACCTTGAGAACATTATACTGAGTTAAATAAAGAAGTAAAACAAGAAAACCTTCGTATACTTAACAATTCGATCTTGAACTACTATATTTTCCCATGTATAAAACGCTCCCATGTATAAGACACACCTTAATTTGGGGGCTCGAAATTTGAAAAAAAGAAATGTATTGCATAGTCATTGAACTCAAGTTTTATTCATCATAAAATTCATATAACTCCTCATCACTCTCAAAACTCCCATCCATTAACTTGTCCTCATCTGTGTCTAATGACAAATCACTATCTACAACAGTGAGCACAAAAACAAGTGCGAAAAAGTGATAAATGCCACTGTGGAAAACAGTATAGAGATTCCTCAAAAAGTTAGAAATGGAACTGCCCTTCTGATCCAGCCATCCCACTTTTAGGAATATACCTCAAGAACACTGTAGCACTGTTTCCTAAGGAGAAATGCACCCCTGTGTTTATGGCCGCATTGTTCACAATATCGAAGATCTGGAAACAGCCCAAGTGTCCATCAGTGGACGAGTGGATTAAAAAGCTTTGGTACATATATACAATGGAATACTATGGGGCCATGAAAAAGAAGGAAATATTACCTTTTGCAACAATATGAAGTGACCTGGAAACTATTATGTTGAGTGAAATAAGCCAGGCAGAGAAAGAAAAATATCATATGACCTCACTCATTTGAGGAATCCAAGGAATAATGAAAACTGAGGAACGGAACTGAGACAGAGGAGGGATCAAAGGGACAAGAAGAAAAGAGGACAGAGGGAAAGGGGATGATAGGATGGGATAATCCTAAAGGGAAGGGGGGAGGGCGCTGTAGGGAGGGGGGCAAGGAAGATGTTGAAGGGAATAGAGGGAATAGGGGGGAGGGGGGATGCATTCGGGGTGACCCTAGAATCTGTGTAAGCACAATTAATTAAATAAAAAAAGTGGGAAATGCAAGTAAAAAAAACCCTACAATCACTGTATAAGATGCACCCAGTTTTTAGACCCCACATTTATTGAAAAAAGGTGTGTCTTATACATGGGGGCATACGGTATTCACTGTCACACTGACAATATCTAAATAGAGTACTCAATATAGCCTACAACTATAAATCTCTAAAACTATAAAGCTGACCTCATTTATTATTAAATTAATGTTAAACTGAGCACCTTTAGTCAAACAAAATATTAAAGAGTAAAAGCAGACAGTTTTGCACATAAGGGCTTTTAATGTGAGCAATAATATTTTAAACTCCATTTCAAGCATCACATAAAATTTTTAAATACACTTTTTAGTGTTTAATGTGTTAACAGCACAGTCTACATCTATATTCTTAAATTCATCATGTAAAATTTCAGTTTTTATCATGACAACTTATAAACTGAAAGTCTTTCTCACCAACAAAAATTCCAAACAAACACAAATTTTGCTAGTTTTACAATGTTTGTTATATTTGTAAATCGAATCTCTAATCAGTCACTAAAATCCCTAAAACCCTCACAACATTAACTGGAGTGTACACATGATTGTAGAAAAAAGGGAACACTATTTAAAAACAGGGGCATTAAAAATAACATTTAGGGAAATAAATATAAGTTTGATCCTTTATTTATTTTTCCTCAGGAAAAAGAGTTGGTTTTTTTCCCCCTGGCAATAAGAGGAAATGTAGACACAACTAAACAAGGACAAAAAAAAAAAATCCTTATAAACATATGGATAATAAATCAAGTGATTTTAAAATTTTGCAAATATTAAAATTCTCATTCGCTATGCAAGTAGTATTTAAAATTACACCGCTGCTCCACTTATGTGCGGCATAACTTATTTCCTGCTGTTCTAAATCAAGTTAGTCAAATTATTCTCGAGCATAAATTACATTTAGGGAGTAATTTAGGTACTTTGGGACATACTTCAACACTTTCAGGCCATTAAGATGGTGCTCAATTCCATAAAATAGATTTGAATAAATAACACCCAAGTAGCCTTCGGACGGATCCACTGTGGCTTTGTATTTAGGTCTGCTAACTCAGCAGTGGGCTGCTGGTTATTTCCGCCCCCATATTTCATTTTTGATGGGGGAAGTGGGAGGGGTCTCAGATCAAGTCTCCTGGTTCAAAAGGTAGGTAAGTGTAAGTTGAATGAGTTCTTTGCGTCACCCTATAGAGTACCTGCTCTCGTAGCAAACCATTCCTCAGCCCCACTTTTGCAGAAATAAAATGATTTCATAAACCCTAAGTATACTAGCAGGTGTGAAGTATTTTCTACAGAATCTGACTCAACCTGAGAAGCTGTCCCAGGACTCTGACTCTCCTCACGTCTCTCCTACACCTTTCAATTTTTCTTCCTAAGACATTGGCCCAGATAATCCCTGCTCTCATACTTAATATATACTGTATACAGAGAGCCCTCGTCCACATATGTCTAATTCAAGTCTGCTCCAGTTGTCTGACTGTCTCACTGGACCCCTCACTGGACACAGGCTTGTACCTGAACCCACGTGCTCGCCTCCTGCGGTAGGTAGAGCACAGCAGTCAGACTGCCTAGGTTGGAACCCTGGCTCCACCATTTACTGTGTGGCCTTGGGTAAGTAAGTGACCTCTCTGAAAAGTGATCATAAACACAGTGCCGGCCCTGGCCGGTTGGCTCAGCAGTAGAGCGTCGGCCTGGCGTGCAGGGGACCCGGGTTCGATTCCCAGACAGGGCACATAGGAGAAGCGCCCATTTGCTTCTCCACCCCGCCCCCTCCTTCCTCTCTGTCTCTCTCTTCCCCTCCCGCAGCCAAGGCTCCATTGGAGCAAAGATGGCCCGGGCGCTGGGGATGGCTCCTTGGCCTCTTCCCCAGGTGCTAGAGTGGCTCTGGTCGCAGCAGAGCGACGCCCGGGAGGGGCAGAGCATCGCCCCCTGGTGGGCAGAGCGTCGCCCCCTGGTGGGCGTGCCCGGTGGATTCCGGTCGGGCGCATGCGGGAGTCTGTCTGACTGTCTCTCCCCGTTTCCAGCTTCAGAAAAATACAAAACAACAACAACAACAACAACAACAAAACCCAAAAAAACCACAGTGCTGACCTCCATAGGTTACTTCAGACAATCTGTCTAAATTTCTTCAGTGTCCAACAGAATTCAACAAATAGAAGTAGTGGTTTGTATTACTATTACTCTGCCTCTACTGGGCTTGGCTTTTCAAATGCAAATTATGTCACTAATAGAGGACCCAAGACATGACAGTGTTTCTCTTGTCTCCACTAGACATTGGAGAAATGATTTTATCTTTAATTTGAGGATTTAAAAGTAATTACATAGACAATGTCATTAGCTTGCTCATAGAAGCTGAATCATTACTCAGCATGGAATCCATGGTTGTCCCATATGTTATATACATATTTTTAGAGATATAATTTTATTTGAATTTATTGGGATGACATTAGTTTGCAAAGCCACCTTTTATTATTAAACATGCTAATATACAGAAGAATTTATACACTGTGACCATTAATTTAAGAAGAGGAAATTACAAAAATAATAATTCTAGCAGCTAGAAATCCCTCTTGAACCCCTTCCCAATCACTAGTCCGTCCTGCCCACTCCCTTCCATGTATCCTCTCTCCTAACTTTCTTGGTAATCATTCCCTTAGAGTTTTGTAACTTAAATATGCATTACTAACACTAGAGTTTGGTTACTGTATGTTTTTGACTGGAACCATATAGTATGTATTCTTTTGTGTGAGGGTCCATTGCTGTATAATATTTCATTGTGCAATTTTTTAACTGATAATATTTAGGTTGTGTTAGTTAGGAGCTATTACAATGCTGCTATAGACAGTCCCGTACCTCTCTCCTGGAATGTGTGCACAAGAATTACTGTTGAGCATATACCTTAAGAGAGACAGACAGACAGACAGGAACAGACAGGCAGGGAGAGAGATGAGAAGCATCAATTCTTTGTTTCAGCTCCTTAGTTGTTCATTGATTGCTTTCTCATATGGGCCTTGATGGGGGGGGGGCTCCAGCCAAGCCAGTGACCCCTTGCTCAAGCCAAAAACCTTGGGCTCAAGCCAGCGACCATGGGGTCATGTCTATGTTCCCACTATTAAGCCAGTGACCCCACACTCAAGTTGGTGAGCCTGCACTCAAACCGGATGAGCCTGCGCTCAAATCAGCAACCTCAGGATTTCAAACCTGGGTCCTATGGGTTCTCCACATCTCAGGAAGATGCTCTATCAACTGTACCACTGCCTGGTCAGGCTGCCAATCTTTAACATTACTAAATAGTGCCAAATGGTTTTCACTCCTATTTACAATTTATAGTATAAGTAGCAGTGTATAAGAATACCACTTGATCCATATTCTCTGCACTACCTTATACTATGAGACTTTTACATTTTAACCATTCTGGTTGGTATACAGTGATACCTTATTTTAGGTTTAATTTGCAACTTCCTGATTTCTAATGGAGATGGCAAACTCTATGTTTATTGGCCATATAAATATCTTAATTCGTGAATATGACAAAAGTCTTCTTGTGAAACACAAGCCACGTTTGTTATTTAATACAAAGTGATCTCTCCGTAAGCATTACCCGGATCAAGATATTAAATGTTGTCAGCAGATATTAAATGTGTTCCCCTTTTTACTTTTCAAAGACTTACCCCAACTTTCCATACGATTGTCTGCTTTTATCTTAAAGATTTGTAGAAATTCTTCATAATTATGGATGCAGACACATCATCAATTATATGTGTATTTCAAATATCTTTTCCTTCGCTGTGGCTTCCATTTGCTCTCTCAATATCATCTTCCTTTTTTTTTTATAATTAAGACCAAGTTAATACTGAGAGCACTAGAGTAAGAGTTAGGAGACAGGTTCTTTTTTTTATTTTTATTTTTTTATTCATTTTAGAGAGGAGAGAGATTGAGAGAGAAAGAGAGAGAGAAGGTGAGGAGGAGCAGGAAGCATCAACTCTCATATGTGCCTCGACCAAGCAAGTCCGGGGTTTTAAACCGGCAACCTCAGCATTTCCAGGTCAACACTTTTATCCACTGCGCCACCACAGGTCAGGCTCAATATCATCTTTGATGTACGAAAGTTGTTAATGTATAATAGAGTCCAGTTTATTATTTTTATTTATGAGTGCTTTATACACATATTTATGAAATCTTCCTTTACTCAACATTCATTAACATGTTCTCCTATACTTTGTTGTAAATTTTATTAATTTTCTTATTTTTGTGTATACTATGAAAAAGGCTGTGTGTATATACATATAATATAATATATAATATATATTGCATATATATATATATTCTAAGTAGGATATTCTATTTTAATTTTTAAGGTATGCATACAGAACAAAATAATAGGTGTATACTGGAAAAGTGAACATATTCCCACTTCACACACCCCTCAATTCTGCTAGTTAGACTCTTCCTTGTAAATAAAAGCTTTTCAATTTGAAATATTTATAGAGTAAGGCAAAGAAATAAACAAATACAGTGGAATCCAGTGATACCTTTCCCGTTTCATTTTATTGTTTTCAATATATCTTCACTAGCACTTTTACAGCTCTGGATTGACATTTTATCGTGTAACACCCTGTTTATTTTATCCTCTTAATCCTCTCTAGGTTGTGAGAGTCTGAGTCTCAGGCTTCAAACCCATTGGAATGGTCCTTTGATTTGAAGTCTCTCACAATGGTTTTCATAATTGAATTTAGAAAATCACTTCCATTCCTTTATTCTCTCTCATCATGGCTAAATTTCCACACATTTCCCCCTTGTTTCTCATAATAACTTTTCATTTATTGCCATGTGAACAAACAGAAAAAATAGACTTTATTTGAACTGGATCACTCACATCAGCACTTAATGTAATCTCTTTCCAATCATAGGGGACCCTTCTGCCATGCTTAAAGGATACAGGGACCTTATTACATCAAAAAGAAAAATATAAATAACTAGTTCACCTACATACTATAGGTAATCTCTTGAATTTCCTGTCTGTATATTTTCCTATACAGTCTTATTCACTCTTAAAGATTGATATGACATCTACAACAGAGGTTGATAAACTTAATCAACTTCTTCCTTCCCTTCCCTACTCTTCCCTTCCCTTCCCTTCCTTTCTCTTCCTTCCCTTCCCTTCCCTTCCCTTCCCTTCCCTTCCCTTCCCTTCCCTTCCCTTCCCTTCCCTTCCCTTCCCTTCCCTTCCCTTCCCTTCCCTTCCCTTCCCTTTTCCTTCCTTCCTTCCTTCCTTCCTTCCTTCCTTCCTTCCTTCCTTCCTTCCTTCCTCCCTTCTTTCCTTTTATTAAGTGAGAGGTGGAGTGGCAGAGAGATAGACTCCCACAGGCATCCCCACTGCGATCCACTCAGCAAGACCCCTACCTGGTGATGATCTGCTCATCTGGGGCCACTGCTCTGTTACTCAGCAACTGAGCTACTTTAGTGCCTGAGATGAGGCCATGGAGCAATCCTCAGTGCCCAGGGCCAACTTGCTCGAACCATTCAAGCAATGGCTGCAGGAGTAGGAGAGAGAGATACAGAAGGGAAAGAGGAAAGGGTGGAGAAGCAGATGGTCACTTCTCTTGTGTGCCCCAACTGGGAATCAAACCCGGGACTTCCACATGCCAGGCCCAAGCTCTATCCTTGAGCCAACTGGCCAGGGCCTTCAACTCCTTTAATATAAATATTTTAGGTTTTGTTAGCCATGCAGTTTTTGTTACAATTATTGAACTCTGCCATTGTATCTTAAAATCAGCCATAAACTGAACATAAGCAAATGTGTTTGGCTAGACCATGATTAAACTTTAAAAAGAAAACAAAAAAAGAACAGGTGTGCCCTGGAGGGATAGCTTTGTTGCTAAGAGCATTGTCCCAATATGCAAAGGTTGCAGGTTCGACCCCTGGTCAGGGCACATACAGGAGCAGAAGAACAAGTGGATGCTTTTGTCTCTCTTCTCTCTCTCTCCCCTTGCTCTTTTTTTCTAAATCAATAAGTAAATTAAAAACTAGTGCTGGGCCAGATTTGGCCTATCGGCTGCAAGTTACCTGCCTTTCATCTATAAACTTACCACCACAAAGCCCCAAATATTGGCCCTTGCCTCAGCTCCATAATCAGCTGTTTTTGGGACTATTCTCACCAAAACATTCTATGTGCACATCAAACATGACATTTTAATAGTTTCTCATTTTTTCTCCTCTAAGTCTTGCCTTATAATTTTAGCTAATGATTGTCAAGCCAGAAATCTCTCCGAGGTCAGGCTTTATTCCTCCTTTTGTTTCCACCATATTTGTCGCCATCTCCCATCAATTCTAAACAGAAACGACTCTTTTAACATGGTCTATTCCTTCTAGTCTTACTGCCATGGCCTTTCTTCAAATCCATTTCTACCTTTAGCTCAGTCGTATTAGTCTTATTCCAATTCACCTCTCCCTATCATCATTGTCTGGCCACCCTCTGACTTCTGTCCACACTGTCATCCCTCCTTAATGGTTCCAACACAAACATTCACATAGCTCACATGTATAACCAACAATTAATTTTACAGAGAGAAGAATGGGGTGGGGTGGGGTGGGGGGAGTGGGAAGCATCAACTTGTAGTAGTTGCTTCTCTCATGTGCCTTGACCAGGCAAGCCCAGGGTTTCAAACTGACGACCTCAGTATTCTAGGTCAATGCTTTATCCACTGCACCAAAACAGGTCAGACTTAACCAGCCCGTGAAAACACGGAATATCTCAAAACTTCTATAACAATCCAAAAGAAATCTTAAAATTCTTTAGATTCTAATTATATTAATTATATATATTGATAATTTTGCTGGTCTTTCATTAATTCATGTCTGGATGGGCTCCGAAACAGGTATTGTCATAGTCCCCCTTCCTTACAAGTAGGCAGGCCTGTGAAGGAGAAGGTCAACTAGGAAAGGCTCATCAATAACCTTAAGACATCTTAAATAATAAGGACTTTTAGAGCTATAAGTACAAACAAACACAAAAATATATAGGGGTGGGCAAAAGTAGGTTTACAGTTGTAATACAAATTAATACTGCAATATTTGCTACATAATAATACAAGAATAAACTCTGTTGCATGTACTCACAGTTGTAAACCTACATTTGCCCATCGCATTCATGAAAAATCTATATACACAAAGATGTGTATATGTATTATATATATATGTATGTATGTATATGTTTATACACACATACACAAAAACTCAAGCATATTATTTTGTCTTAGGAAGAGATACCATAAACATCCCTGAGATAAATTTATAACTACTCACATAAGTAGGGATCCATATTTTCACCTAGTCTTGACATCTGATTATTTAGGTAGGTAACTTAAAAAACTAAAACAGTCTGACTAGGTGGTGGCACAGTGGATACAGCACTGACCGGCGATGCTGAAGACCCAGGTTTGCAACCTTCAGGTCAATGACTTGAGCGCAGAGTCGCTGGCTTGACCATGGGATTACAGACATGACTCCAAGGTCGCTGGCTGGAGCAAGGGGTCACTGGCTCAGCTGGAGCCCCCCCTACCCCATCAAGGCACATATGAGAAGCAGTCAATGAACAACAAAGCGCTGCAACTATGAGTTGATGATTATCATCTCTGTCTGTCCCTGTCTCTGTCTCTCCCTCACCAAAAAAAAAAAAAAAAAGTGAAACATAAGTATCTCTGATATTTGTAACATCGCTGGTATTCCATAAACCTCCTTTATCCTTCTCTTTTCTAAACATCTCTGCCACAGTCCCAAGTCCCAGCAGACCAATGACAATTGTGTAAAAGGGTGCAATATTTGACAATTCTGTCATGATGGAAAAATATTCAGGGTATGCTATTCCTGTACTGGTTCTGAAAAAAAAAATAACAATGTAGGTTTATGCTAATACTAACCTAAAAATTATGCAATTTCAATGTCTTGATTTGGCACAATTAGCGGCATGTAAAAATACCCAAAGTAGCAAAAATAGTTTGCTATTAGGAGCTGTAATGTTACCTTTAATAGTAGGATCTTCTGGACAAATTAACTACACAAACTGAATCAGCAGTCTAACTTAAATAACTTGAATTTCTAAAAAAAGTTTCAGGTAGTACTCCTTCTGAGGAGCTGATATATTCATGGATAGTCTTACAAAATGTGAACATTTTATTTAGTTCAAATTTATATATATTCTAGCATATAGTCCAAATGAAAATAATACAGTGTTTGACATCATAGCTTCTAACTCCTATCTTTAATTTGTTGGCTCGAGGGGATGTTGAAATAAGGATGTCTTTCTCTTCATTCAAATACAAACATGAAATTGATACTGGAACTTTTACCTAGAAATAGCAGCAAAAAAAAAAAAAAAGGCAAAAACCCATAGATATATGCTAATCACTCTACTATGCACTTAAGATTCAAATCAATATTAATAACTTCAACACCTTAGGGTAGGTACTATTACTATATTAATTTCGCAGAGGTGAAAACTGAGACTTTGGGAGGCGAAGCAATTGTTCATTTCTGAGCAGAAATGTAAGGCACCACTATTGTCAAATAAGACTAGTTTCTAGTGTATGTGGTTTTTACATTTTGCATCATTAGAATAAGTAAACATCATATTATCTCATGGAAGGCAATAAATCGTACTTCTATAACATACTGTCCTCTTGCGCATAAAGCATGGTGTTATTGCTCAGTTCCACTCCTATATATCTGGGCAACATAAATCTTATATTAAAGAGGAAACGATTAACAAATGACCTGACCTCATTTTTAAGCCTCATTTTCCCCAACTAACATCTCTTCTTTATAGTCACATTGTATTGAGTATACCACACTCTCTAATCACATGAAATGTATCCTGATTTTCCAGGAACACCCTTCATGGTTCCTCATCTTGATGTTGTTTTCTTCATAAAATATCTTGTCTTCGAATGTTATTTCTCCTAGCTTTTCTGTCCAGATAGAACTTCCTCCTTCAGAGCCTTTCTAAAGCTCCCAACTATACTGCTCACATATGAAGCACTAAAATATCCCCTAATTTTTGTGAATACTATAGAAATAATCTATTGTCTCTTTGAACTTTCCTAACACTCCTTTCATCCTGCTTTAAAGAATTTATTCTATTCTAATTTATATTAGTGTCATTACAGCCAAACTACAGTAAATGTTCTCTGAGGGTAGAAACTATGTTTAATCACTATTTTTACCTTCTATAACAGGTACTCATAAATACTCTTGAACATAACTTTTGCAGATTCAAAATTAACTTAAGTTTAATACTTTTAATTGGTACCCATTTTGAATTATTACACCTTTTAATAGGAAAGTGTTATGTAGATTAGAAATCCAAAACTATCATCTGTAAAAATGAAGAACATATTTTTCGGTTTAAAACCGGTCATAAAACAAGGAGGTTGTGTAGAATATGAAATTTGAAGACAGGCAAACACGGGTTTGAATTTCTGCTTTGTTGTTAAACAGTGCTTTGTAAACTTCAGCAAGTAATTTAATTTGTTGATTTCAGAATTCTCATTTGTAAATCAGGCATGACAATATCTACTTCGCAGTGTTGTTATAAGAATTAAAATTAATGTGCTCTAGTTTAAGTGCATAGTAAGTGCTAAGGCAATACTGGCAATAATAAGAACCATAATAATCATAAATAGCTATTTATCTATCTGTTTAACTATCTGTCTGTCTGTCTGTCTTTATACACAAAAGTAGAATGGTATCCTCAGGTAGATCTAGTAGTCTTGTCTTTTTTTTTTTTTTTTTTTTTGCTTAATTGCTTTTAATTTTAAAGAAATTGTAAATTCACAAGAAATTGCAAAAATAATAGAGATTTGTACATTTCATTCAGTTTCCCCTAATGGTTATATCTTACATAACTTTAGTACAATATTAAAACCAGGAAACTGACATTGGTACAATGTGTATATAGATCTCTGCCATCTTATCACGTGAGGATTCTGTAACCACCACTACTATCAAGATTCAGAACTATTCTGTGACCATAGAGATTGACTAATTCCCCTCTTATTCATAATTTTGTTTTGGCAGTAAAATTAAGTCTTGTCTTTTAAAACTCATACATTTCACTATGTGTAAAGTGATTTCACTGCTATTGTAACTGAGCAAAACAAAAGTATTACAACAAATGGAGTCATATATCTTTCCTTGTTTCTTTCTGAATGAGGGAGAGACAGCACACTTGATCTGGCTGCAAGAAATTTAACTTCAATCTTTTCTGCTACAGGATAATGAGAAGGGAAAAACAGAGAACAGTATGCTAAGTGGAATAAGTAAATCAGAAAAAGCTAAGAACCATATGATTTCACACATGGATAGGATACAAAAATGAGACCCATGGACACAGAGAAAAGTGAAGTGGTCACCGGGAGGAGGGGGAGAAGGGGAAGGGTAAAGAGGGACAAGTATACAGTGATGGGCACACAACGCAAGCAACAGTTCAAATTTATCTGAAACCTAGGTATTCTTATTGACCAATGTCATCCCATTAAATTTAATTTCTTTTTTTTTTCTTCTTTTCCAAGTGAGAGGAGGGGAGATAGAGAGATCCACCCAGCAACCCCCATCTAGGGCTGATGCTCTGCCCACCTGGGGCCACACTCATATATGGGCTATTTTTAGTGCCTGAGGCAAAGGCTCCACAGAGCCATCCTCAGCACCTGAGGCCAGTGCATTCAAACCAATTGAACCATGGCTGCAGGAGGAGAAAAGGGGGGGGGGGAGAGAAGTGAGAGGGAGGGGAAGAGTGGAGAAGCAGATGGCCACTTCTGTGTTCCCTGACCAGGAATCAAACCCCTGACATCCACAGACCAGGCTGATGCTCTACCACTGAGCCAACCAGCCAAGGTCTAAATTTAATTTCTAAGTAAATAAAAATAAATAACTAAAATCACAAGCAAAAAAATGAAGAGTGAATAGATTTTGATCTTCAGAGCAAGAAAGACATTTCAGTGTAGTTATCTTCCCAAAGGTATTATTAAAAAAGAAATTCCAAATATGCACAGTAAGATTAAAAAATGGAAAAGTATGACATATTGCTTCTTAGGTTGCCAAAATGTTCATTCCTTCTATAGGCTGTTACAGCAATTCAAATTGAGATGAGCTTATAAAAGTGTCTGTCTTTTACATGGGGACTCATTTCATTTGACCGTGATTAAAAGTAAAGATTAAGATCACTGGGTATCTTAGAAGATATTTGCTATAAGAGCACAATAACACAATATAAAAATAAAATTGAAACAACTTTTCGCTTTGCTTTACTCTACAGGGGCAACTCTATCTTCTCTCTTATACAGTTTCATTGGGACCATTACCTGCCACCAGACTGCTTTTCCTATTAAGGTATTTATAATTAACAAGAGCCCACACACACATAACAGTTATCATCTACCATATTAATGAACACATACAAGCTATTATTTTTCTAATGTTCACTACATTTTATTTTATTTTATTTTTGGAACAAATCTAGTCGGTGGAAGATATTTTTTTTAAAGTGACTTCTATAATTGTCAGTCCTTAAAATAATTTCCAAAGAAAGAAAAATTATTCCCATTTTGCTAATATAAGCTGGCCTTGGAATGTGCAGAAACAATGTTATAGAAAAGGAACAAATATAGAAGCGCCAAATGAAATTGATGGAGAATTAAGTGATGAGATTACACCAGAGTAACATTTCAATTAGTAATATAACAATGAGAAAATACCCGTAGGCCATCAGAGGTTTTAAGTATTAAAGAAAATAGAAACCATTTTCAGTGGACATGACCTATTTTTGCTTGGACTTTCTTATAAAATTACATAAGGCCATGGCTGAGTGGCTCAGCTAGCTGGAGCATCATCCTGATACACCAAAGTCATGGGTTCGATCCCTGGTCAGAGCACACACAAGAATCAACCGACGAATGCATAAATAAGTGGGACAACAAATCAAGATTTCTCTCTCTCTTTCTTCCCCCTTCTGTCTCTCCCTTCTTCTATCTGTAAAATCAATCAATCAATAAATAATTTTAAAATTAGGTAAGTAGTAATTAATTTCAGGGTAGATTTCTGGTTACGTATATCTGACAAATACATGATAAATGAATTAAACGTCAGAAGCCCCTTATTTGAATGTGAGGCTTGCCTGACCAGGTGGTGGTGCAGTGGATGGACTGTCAGACTGGGATGCAGAGGACCCAGGCTTGAGACCCTGAGGTCGCCAGCTTGAGCACGGGCTCATCTGGTTTGAGCAAAAGCTCACCAGCTTGGACCCACGGTTGCTGGCTTCAGCAAGGGGTTACTTGATCTGCTGTACCCCCATGGTCAAGGCACATATGAAAAGCAATCAATGAACTAAGGTGTCACAATGAAAAACTGATGATTGATGCTTCTCATCTCTCTTCGTTCCTGTCTGTCTGTCTCTACTGTCCCTCTCTCTGTCTCTGATAAAAAAAAAAAAGATTAAAATGTGATGCTCATTACACTTGAGTCCACTGATGCTATGGACATCTGGAGGGTTCCCCCAGCCTCAGTATGGACATGCCGTGGGAACAGGCCAGTTCTCACATGCTAGCATGTAGGTAAGACACCTCCACTTCAAAATCACTGAAGAAATATCTGACCCCAATCTAGCAAGTGTCAGTCAAGCCAAACTTCATCATATCTGATTTACTACTTTATGAATAAATATCACCCTAAAAACCAGGCCCCTTCTGTGATTTCACACTCTGTCTTATTAAAGCACAAGTACATGAGGGAAATATTCTTGGCATAAAACTACAATATTCATTAAAATTTTTCTTTCCTACACTGGAAGGCGCATGTCTAAACCTATGGGAGTTACTTTATTATTTAATTAGAGCCGATTCTTTTCTCTCATTTTTGGTGTTTCATCTGAAGTTTGATTAACATCAGTGTACACTGTGCTCTCAGGTGAGTAAATAGCACTTGTGCAGAAAGAGGAGTGAGCAGAAGCAAAATGCAGCAATAAATCACACACAGAAAAACATGAAGTGTGTATAGACAGAGAGCCTCTCACAAAGTGCCAACCGTCAGAGCCCACTCGAGCTACTCCACAAGAGTGTATGAAGTATAGTATGTGCACACTTTATTTATCCAGTATTTCATTCTATAATAAACACTGAGGGCTTAGTACTGGGGCTGTCAGTGTGTTGAATTCAGGATATAGAGATGGAAAAGCTACTATCGCTGCTGAGGAGAAACCTACAGATCAATATGCACACTGAGTGTCCTGATAGGGTAGGGACCAAAATTGTAGCACGTGCTATACTTGCCCTTGCACATTCCTTTGCCTTTCCATTTCAAAGTACTGGCTCAACTTCTAAGCTCCAGTACTTAGATTTCTTTGCCTAAGGGCTCTGTCTAGCTGCAGAGGTCTGCTCTGCCCACCAATATGGCAAGCGAAAACACTCAGGAATGAACCCCGGTAGCAGTAACTCTCCACCAATGATTGATGAGAACTGATGCATAAATATGCCAGCTCGTATGACACCCACAAGTGGGATATTCCGCAGTATGTTTTCCACTAGCTCCCAGTTTCCTCATGGGGATGAAGCTTCAGATTCCCAAAGTGTTAACTGCCTGGCAAATGCCCCCCTTTTTGGCTTCCTTCTGTTCCCTGTCTCATTTCCCTAAGATGTTCCCTGTATCTCCCAAGTATTATTCTTCAGGGTCTACTTTTGAGGCAATCCAAATGTAGATACACAAAGACAACACCACTATAGAGGAGAGTGGATTAATTCTACCTATGGGACTCAGAGTAGGAGGGACACAGTTGTTACGGAAGGCTTTCCAGTAGAGGAGGGCCTAGATGGGGAGCAGAGATATCTCAGAGAAAAGACGAAGGACATTATCTGAAGCAGAACAGCATGTGTGAAGGCTTAGCCTCTGTGGTTCGAAATCTAAAGTCCATCACTTAGAGGGCTTGTTAAAACACAGATGACCAAGTTCCACCTTCAGACTTACTAATATTATAGAATGAGACATTTTATTTCTAAGAAGTTCTCAGCCCTGGCCGGTAGTTCAGTGGACAGAGCATTGGCCCGGTGTATAAACGTCCCAGGTTCGATTCGCAATCAGGGCACACAGAAGAAGCAGCCATTTGCTTCTACTCCCTTACATTTCCTCCTTCTCTCCCTCTTCCCCTCCCACAGCTAGTGACTCAATTGGTTCAAGTGTGGCCCCAGGTGCTGAGAATAACTAAGTTAGAATGCATCAGACTCAGGTGCTAAAAATAGCTTGGTACTTGAGCATCAGCCCTAGATGGGGTTGCTGGGTGGATCCCAGTCAGCTTGCATGTGGGACTCTGCCTATCTCCCCTCTTATCACTTAAAAAATAAAAAATAATAAAAAGAAGTTCTCAGGTGATGCTGATTGTGCCAAGGTGAGGCCCACACTGTTGAGAACCACTAGCATGGAGGAAATGGCCAAATGATAGGCAGGAAAGAGGGACTAGATCAAGATTATGAAGGTTCATGGATATCCTGTGACCTAAACTTGTTTTTCTTTTTAGTTCATTATTGCTAAAATTGTTGATTGCAAAAAAGGTACCAAACAAAATTACTAAATAGTTGTAGATTTATGTAATATAATAAATGACAAAATCCTTAGAGAGAGAACATTTAGATATTACTTATAGACTCCTAGCTCAATTATTTCTTAGACTGTTTGGAATATATGTGACTAATAATCCATACTTCCCACTAACCCTGACTGTCAGTGTGGCAGCTTCATGCTTCTAGCTAGCTATGAACCTGGGCCACAGCACAACTGGCTGCTCCGACTACTGGCCAGCAGGGCAGCGGGGCCAAAGACATCCATGACCACCAGAAACTGGAAAGCATTCGTTTTCTATAATTGCTCTTGATTGTGAGAACGCATTGCCTTTTGTCCTTGAAAGGGAGGTTTACTCATATTGGCTAATGAAGAGAAGTACAGGTTATTACTAGTTGTCTTTCTGTTTCAAACATGTCTAAATGGTAAATTTTGAATTACTGCTTCAACCTTCATTCTAGTAATTGTCTTGTTCAGATTTTGTATTTCTTCATGATTCAGTCTTGGTAGGTTGTCCTTTGTAGGAATTTAATCATTTCTTCTAAACCAGGGGTCAAGAACCTATGGCTTGCGAGCTAGATGTGGCTCTTTTGATGGCTGCATCTGGCTCGCAGACAGATCCTTAATAAAAATAATAATAATGTTAAAAATAAAAAACATTCTCATGTATTACAATCCATTCATTTTCTACCGCTCATGTTCATGATTGTGGATGGCTGGAGCCAATCACAGCTGTCCTCCGGGACAACACCAAACTTTTACTGGATAATGCGTAATGTACATGGGTCGTTGTATGGCTCTCACGGAATTACATTTTAAAATATGTGGTGTTCATGGCTCTCTCAGCCAAAAAGGTTACCAACTCCTATTCTAAACTGTCCAATTTGTTAGCATATCCTTATTCACAGAATTCTCTTACAAATATTTGTTTTTGTGTGCTATCAGTTGTAATGTCTCCTCTTTATTTCTAATTTTATTTATTTGTGTCCTCTCTCTATTCTTGTTAGATAATATCCATGCTATATTTCTAACTCTCTCCCCCCTCATGGACATAGTGGCAATTATAATTCCCTGTTCTCTTAAAGTTAGGTGTGACCCTGTGACTCACTTTAGATAATGAAACGTAATGAAAAGGACATGTATGTAACTTCTGGGTAAAAGCACTGAAGAATCAGGGTAGTATTTTTCATACACTCGTTCCCTGTTATGGAGAACCCTAAGGCTGCCTGTTGTGATGACAGGATGATAGAAATGCAGCGCCTCAATCAGCTGAGGTCCTTGAGTGACTATAGTGATCACAACCCATTGCTGGCCTATGCTGTATGGGCAGCAAGGAGAAGAAGTGAATCTTCGCTGTTTCTAGCCAATGAAATTTTGGGTTGTTTGTGACGGTAGCATAACATAGCCAATCAGGACTAATACGCTGTATTTCTGTTTCCTGATTTCCTTTCTCATATGGTGAAGCACTTTCTCTTACAGATTTCTGGGGGGGGCACTTAAAGGAGGCACGTTTTTGAGACTTTGTCTGAAAATGACTTTATTCTCTCCTCATACTAAATTTTTCATTTTTTTCGGAGGTTAAAGTTTATCAGTTGTTGAGTAAAAAACTATCCTAAAATTTAGCATCTTTTTAAAAAATTTTAAGACTTTATTCATTTTAGAGAGAGAGAAAGCACACGCGCGTGAGAGAGAGAAGTGGGGGAGGAACAAGAAGCATGAACTCCCATATGCGCCTTGACCAGGCAAGCCCAGGGTTTCAAACCAGTGATGTCAAGAGTTCCAGATCCATGCCTTATCCACTGACCCACTGAGCTACCACAGATCAGGCAAGATTTAGCATCTTAACACCAAAAATATTTATAATCTAACAATTTCTGAAGGTCAAGAATCCAGAAGATGGGATTCAAGAATTGGAATCAAGAATCCAATATTATCTCCAGACATCACCAGATTTCCTCTGGAGATCATAATCAGCTACAGTTGAGAATTACTGACCTCATGTCATCCTCTAAGTCTTATGGTTTCTTTCTCATTTTACAATTCTTTGTGTGTTCATACTACTTGGAAGGTTTCTCCAAAATTATCTTCTACTTCCTTTTGGAAATTTATTTCTGCTACTCATTTTTTATTCGACTTTATTTCTTAGGGCCGTTTTTGGTTCATGGCAAAATTGTGCAGGAAGCACAGTGAATTTCCATGTGCCCTCCACATCCCCCACCAACACAAAGCCTCCCCCATTATCAACATCCAGAATTAAAGAAGTACATTTTTACAACTGATGAGCCTACACTGACAAATAATAATTATCCAAAGTCCACAATTTACATTAGACTTCGTTCTTGGTGTTGTATCTTCTATGGCTTTGAACAAAAATATTGTGACATGTGCCTATCATTACATAGTATTACACAAACTATTTTCATTGCTTTAAAACTGTTATTAAAATTTGAATTTAACTAACCTCTTTATCTGAAGAATGATTTTCTATAATTTCTTATACTTTCTTGTATTACAGATGCAGTAACTAGTCTCACTCTGGGATAACAATTATAGTTATGTTTAACACATTTTCTTAAGATCTATGTCTTCTCTCTATTTCCCTAGTTTCTTGATTTGATTATATTGTTATTATTCTTTCCTAATATGACTGCTAGCTTGTTTTTTTTTTTAATTGGTTTCTTTCTTTTAAGTTCAGGACTTTTTTCAAATATTGGGAAATCTTTGACTGTCTC
This sequence comes from Saccopteryx bilineata, assembly GCF_036850765.1. Lineage (NCBI taxonomy): Eukaryota > Metazoa > Chordata > Mammalia > Chiroptera > Emballonuridae > Saccopteryx > Saccopteryx bilineata. The sequence goes on along the minus strand of NC_089502.1, from coordinate 119,673,409 downwards.
TTAAAATGAAGGCACTTAAATGCTTAATGGCAGCTCTCTGTACATGGGGTTCATTAACTGGCAGGCTTGCATACGGGGTCAGCAGGCAAGGATCTGTCTATTTCATTGGTGAATCATAACATAGCCTTAACTATAAATCTTCTCTCTTATGACAAGTCATCTAGAGAAAATTTCCAATCTCCTGTCCAGAGCATGAAGACTTAAGAGCCAGGATGGGGAGAAAAGACTGGTGGTCTTATGATGAAATATATTGACCTAACTTAATCCTCTATTTTCAGTAAGAGGATACACTCGTTCCATAAACTGATTCTACTGTATGCATGTTGAGAGTGTTTCTCTTTCAGCCTCAGCAGAAAGCAAGCTATGCACTTGCATCTGCTGCGATGGGAGACAAGGAGTATGGAACTGCTTTGAGCTGGAGACTCAGCATCTAACTGCTCCTTTTCGTGGCTTCAAACAAACCTTTCATTTCCAGTCCCACTCAAGAGTATCTTCTTTTAAATACATAGGGCCCTCAATGCAGGAACCTTTCTGGGGTCCTGCAGAACAAATCAGCTTCCTTGTCTTAATTTCTGTCTTTATAAACTTGATACATCTTTGCAAATGGCTTTCATTTTCTTTAACATTTTGAGACTGCATCTTTTTTATTCTTTCAGGTAGTCTAAGCTGGGCTGGAGAGGAAATAAACATATGTTATCAACTGTCATTTTTAACTGAAAGCCCATGGTGAAGTGTGTGCCCTATTCTGTCCTCACGTAGCAGCATGTCCTCACGTCTCCACATCTAACGTTTCGGAGCTGCTTGTACCCTGCCCTCTGTGCTCCGTCTGGCCCTTTCAGGTTTAAAGGTCCTGCACGGCGACGTTACCGGGGATAATTCCAACCCATTCATCAAGCAAGAGCAGAGCCTTGACACAGTTCCTAGTTGCAAGGCTGTGTCATTATTCCCAGACCTCCATGGGCCCGTAGATTTATGTAAGCGGTAGCCCCAGGCTGTAGCCTGAAGCAACACTCTTTCCCCCCTGGTCTCTTTTTATTAATGGAAGAGCTACAAACCAGACTCTGGTTTTGAACACTGAATATGTTTCTGGTTCCCACATTGCTTGAAGCAATTTTAGTCCCACTCATCCCATAGCACCCAGATTCCTGGTTGCCACTGCTGTTTTTGGTTTAAAGGCATGCCTGGCAGTGACTTCTGTGCCATTCCCTGATTTATATTTATGCATTTATTTTATATTTTTTCTTTCTATATTTTTGGAACAGATGAGGATGCCGCTTGGATCAGAAATCTCTAATTATAATTTTGAATTGTTTCTTTACAATAAACTCCAATATGATGTGTAATTTTTCATAAAGTATTTGCCCAATATAGGAGCCACTATTGGCTCCATACTAGAGCATCGGCCCAGCATGTGGATGTCCTGGGTTTGATTCCTGGTCAGGGCACACAGGAGAAGTGACCATCAGCTTCTCCACCTCTCCTCCCTCTTCTCATCCCACAGTCATGGCTCAGTGGGTTTGAGCAAGTTGGCCCCGGACACTAAGGATGGCTCCATGGAACCTCCAAATCAGGTACTAAAAATAACTCCGTTGCCAGCATGGCCCTGAATGGACAGAACATTGGCCCCGAATAGGGGTGGCTGGTCGGGGCACATGTGGGAGTCTGTCTCTCTGTCTTCCTTTCTCTCACTTAGAAAGAAAGAAAGAGAGAAAAAAAAGGAAGCTACTATATTATAGTCTTAAGTAGAAGCTTCATTTTGAGACATATGTGTCCCAACATAGCATATTTTATACAGTTCATTAGAAGCAGGTATGCCATCATGTCCCTTTCAGAGAGACCCAAGACCATCTGGTTAAGGTTTATTTCCAACACATAAAAGGAAGTCCCTTTCCTGCCATGGGGAGCTGATTACTAACCAAACATCTTTGGTATCCATGTTTAGGACTGGCCACATATCATTCCAATTTCACCTTAAATCCAGTTCTGTAGAGAACAGTGTCTAAAATATGACCCATGCGGCATTCTAGGGCACTTCAGGGATTCTACAGTTTTTCAGGCCAAATAACTAAAGTAGAAGTTCCACAGGAATCAACTCACAAGGAGCAGCCTGGATCATTAAGTTCTTATACAGAAGACAAAGAAAGGACTGGCGTTGCTACCCCTTCCTCAAACTTCAATAGCCTTGTTATTCATCACACTCATACTTAAAATAAAGCCAATGTGATGATCTTGCACACACGTTTGAAACCCCGAGGCCACCAGCTTGAGCACGGGCTCATCTGGCTTGAGCGTGGGGTTGCCAGTTCCAGTGTGGGATCATAGACATGACCCCATGGTCGCTGGATTGAAACCAAAGGTCGTTGGCTTGAAGCTCAAGGTCACTGGCTTGAGCCCAAGGTCACTCACTCTGTTGTAGTCCCCCCACCCCCCGTTAAGGCACAGATGAGAAAAAATTAATGAACAACTAGGATGCCGTGACTAAGAATTGATGCTTCTCATCTCTCTCCTTTTCTGTCTGTCTGTCCCTGTCTGTTTGTTTCTTTCAAAATAAAATAAAATAAAATAAAATCCTCAAATGGATATAGATCAGGGGTCCCCAAACTATGGCCTGTGGGCTGCATGTGGCCCCAAGGCCATTTATTAGGCCCCCGCTGCACTTCCAGAAGGGGCGCCTCTTTCACTGGTGGTCAGTGATAGCAAAGCGCGGTGTCGCTCATGTACACTACTACTGGTGATGCGGGACACATGCATCACGGCTCCGGAAGCCGTCATATCACTTGTTATGCCTAGCAGTAACAAATATGGAACCGGACATTGACCATCTCATTAGCCAAAAGCAGGCCCATAGTTCTCACTGAAATACTGGTCAGTTTGTTGATTTAAATTTACTTGTTCTTTATTTTCAATATTGTATTTGTTCCCATTTTGTTTTTCTACTTTAAAATAAGATATGTGCAGTGTGCATAGGGATTTGTTCATAGTTTTTTTTTATAGTCCGGCCCTCCAACGGTCTGAGAGACAGTGAACTGGCCCCGTGTGTAAAAAGTTTGGGGACCCCTGATATAGATCAATGTTCTGATTTTATCTGTAACAAATTATTTGGTCTCTAAAACTGTCTTCCAGTTGGTAACAAACAGTTTTTAAACTATTCCTAGAAAACAATAAGGATTTTAAATTGTTTATTTTACCTTAGAAAGGGATAAGTTATGAAAGCTAAGTAAGAACTTATTTAACCAAAGAAACACACATCAGATGGAAGTAGATGATCTTTGGGACAGGTTGAAAATAAAGAGTAAAAAATCCACAAACTATTTCTCTCTTTTTCTACTGAAGATGAGCATAATCCCGAAGTGTTTGTGTAATGCTACTCTGGCAAGGAGTAGCTTGGTTAAACGCCAATTAGAGATAATTAGTCCAGAATGCTACTACAAATTGGTAAATAAAGCAAGTATTAAAACATGTGTGTGTATTTACTGGCTCAACATTTTATGGATAGGGGAAAATCATAAGATGTTAAGTCAGTGGTTTGCTAAAAGTGTCTAACTAGCAGTTTTCCTTGGGGGAGGCTTATTTGAGTACTTTCATTGTATTTCATTTCAAGCTATCAACATAATATGGCTAAATATGAAGTTGGTAATGTACCATTATACAGTCATTCCCCCATTCAGAAATAGTAGAGATAAATAATTCAAGACCACAAATAGTGAAATGCAATAAAGTACATAGTGATGAGATTCGAGTATCTATTAACTTTGTTTACAATATAATTTAATGTATGCTAATACATTTTAATGTTTAATAATGATGTTTAACAACTGGTCCAAAAATTCCTAAAAAGTTAACAATTGGTCCTAACAAGCCAGTATGAGCAATTTCCAGCACACCCCTGAGTCAACTTAAACATTAGTGGTATCCCAACATGTAAGAGAGAGAAGATTCTTACCACTGTCTAAAGCCTAAATTTACTAATTTTGGTTATACTATTAAGGCATTCGTTTACACAATAATGTGGTTTTTGAAATCGAGCCCTGTGTTTATAGAAAATCATGATATGAAGGATCAGGTTCTGTTAGGAAAGCCTGAATCCATGGCTCACAACATCACCTACTGGCCAGTGTTGATATTGAAGATGTAGGACACAACTGTTTTTCCATACACTATATTTGTTTATTGGCAGATTTGTCATTTTAACTTTATTTTATTTAGCTTCCTCTTTTCTAGTTTTAATTGATTTTATTAGAGTGATAGCAGTTAACATAAATATACAGGTTTCAGGTGCCCAATTCAGCAACACATCTCTGAACACCGTATTGCGTATTGGTGGGAATACCGATTGGTACAGCTACAGTAGGAAGCAATATGAAGTTATCTCAAAAATTAAAAATGGAACTGCCTCCTGACCTGTGGTGGCACAGTGGATAAAGCATTGGCCTGGAATGCTGAGGTCATTGGTTCAAAACCCTGAGCTTATCCAGTCAAGGCACATGCAAGAAATGACTTGATGCTTCCTGCTCCTCCCCTTCCTTTCTCTCTCTCTCTCCTCTCTCTGAAATCAATAATTTTTTTAATGGAACTGCCTTAAGACCCAGCAATTCCACTTCTGAGAATATATACAAAGAATTCCATACCATAAATTTGAAAGAACACATGCACCCCTATGTTTACTGCAGCATTATTTACAATAGCCAAGATTTGGAGGTGGTAGCCCAAGTGCCCATTAGTAGATGAGTGGATAAAAAAAGCTGTGGTACATTTACACAATGCAATACTATATGGACATGAAAAAAAGAAAGTCTTACCTTTTGTGACAGCATGGATGAACCTGGAGAGCATTATGCTCAATGAAATAAGCCCATTAGAGAAAGGCAAGCTCCCATGCATGTTAGGATCAACAGGGGAGATAAATACACACAATACACACATACACAAATAATAGAGATATGTCCAGGCTTCACCTCACATCAACCAACTCAGAGTTTTTATTTTTTATAGATCCCCTCAGCTAATTTAAATTCAAATGTTGAGCCATATTTAAAAACCACTGGCAAGCCTTGGCTGATTGGCTCAGCTGTAGAGCGTAGGCCTGGCGTGTGGAAGTCTGGGGTTCGATCCCTGGTCAGGGCACACAGGAGAGGCACCCATCTGCTTCTCCACCCTTCCCATTCTCCTTCCTCTCTATCCCTCTCTTCCCCCTCTCCTTCCTCTCTATCCCTCTCTTCCCCTCCCGCAGCCAAGGCTCCATTGGAGCAAAGTAGCCCCGGGCGCTGAGGATGGCTCTGGTTGCAACAGAGCAACACCCCAAATGGGCAGAGCATCGCCCCCTGGTGGGCATGCCGGGTGGATCCCTGTCGGGCGCATGCGGGAGTCTGTCTGACTGCCTCCCTGCTTTTAACTTCGGGAAAACACAAAAATACAAAAAACAAACAACAACAACAAAAAAAACCACTGGCAAAGAAAAAACATTATGTCCTGTAGTTTTGTTCTAAAATTTTATTTAAAACTTTATTTTTAAAAATTTTAACATTTACTCTACAGAACTAAAATTTTCAAAGGTATGTAAAGAGAACAAGATTATAAACCCCACATATCTGTATTTAGCTTCAATAATTATCAACAGTTTTCCCATATTGTTCCATCTTCTCCCTTTGCTTTTTGTTCTAAGAATTTTTTTTTTGAAATTCATCTAAGAAAAATTCTAACATCATCTTATTTCACATGAAAATACTTTAGCATTTTCCTGAACTAGTTTTTTGAAAATACAATCTCGAGTACTAACAATGAATGTAAAAAAATGTATTCATTAAATATTTCATTTTTTGCACAGCTAAAGACAATAAGAACAAAATAAAAAGACAAACTACTCAATGGGAGAATATATTTGACAATACGTCTGATAAGGAGTTAATAATCAAAATTTATAAAGAACTTGTAAAACTCAATACCAGGAAGACAAACAATCCAATAAAAAAATAGGCGAAAGAAATGAATAGACACTTCTCCAAAGAGGACATACAGATGGCCAATAGACATATGAAAAAAATGCTCAACATCACTAATCATTAGAGAAATGTAAATTAACGCCACAATGAGATATCATCTCACACCAGTCAGAATGGCGCTCATCAACAAAACAACACAGAATAAGTGCTGGCGAGTATGTGGAGAAAATGGAACCCTCTTGCACTGCTGGTGGGAATGCAGACTGGTGCAGCCACTGTGGAAAACAGTATGGAGATTCCTCAAAAAATTAAAAATCAAACTGCCTTTTGACCCAGCTATCCCACTTTTAGGAATATACCCCAAGAACATCATAGCACTGTTTGAAAAGAAGAAATGCACCCCCATGTTTATGGCAGCATTGTTCACGGTAGTGAAGATCTGGAAACAGCCCAAGTGTCCGTCAGTAGACGAGTGGATTAAAAAGCTTTGGTCCATATATATAATTCTATGGAATAGTACTCAGCCATAAGAAATGATGACATCAGATCATTTACAACAACATGGATGGATCTTGATAACATTATACTGAGCGAAATAAGTAAATCAGAAAAAACTAAGAACTATATAATTCCATACATAGGTGGGACATAAAAATGAGACTCAGAGACATGGACAAGAGTGTGGGGGTTATGGGGTGGGGGGAGGAGAAGGATGGGTTGGGGGAGGGGAGGGGCACAAAGAAAACCAGTTAGAAGGTGACAGAAGACAATTGGACTTTGGGTGATGGGAATGCAGCATAAACAGATGTCAAAATAACCTAGAGATGTTTTCTCTGAACATACGTACCCTGATTTATCAATGTCACCCCATTAGAATTAATTTAAAAAAATAAAAATTAAAAAGAAAACTTCAAAAAAAGATTTCATTTAGTAATTTTGGATCAGATAAGATGGAGATGTTAGGGATGTGAAAAAATCTTAAGAATCAATTTTATGACTTGGTCTTCACATGAAGTCAATGAGCTAATGGTGTAAGTCGGCTCAAGCTTTGTCCTTCACATATAAATGGTGCTTCTTTCCTAACCTTTCTGTGATCTGATTCATCCCTCCTCATTCTTCAGAACTCAGCTCAAGGACAGTCTCATTCAGTTCTTTCCTGACTATGGCCCTCAGACTGGGTTAGGCGACCTCCTACTTTGTACATTCACAGATTCCAATGTAGACTCAACCCCAAGAACTTATTGCTGTATTCAAACTGTGAGTTGATCATTCTTTTTCTTTCTGAGCCTCACTTGTGCTGTAGTGGATTAGGCATTGACCTGGAATGCTGAGGTCGCCAGTTCTAAACCCTGGGCTTGCTGGGTTAAGGCACATATGAGAAGCAACTATGAGTTGATTCTTCCCACTCCTCCCCCTGCTTCTCTCTTTTTCTCTCTCTCAAATAAATAAAATTTTAAAATCTTAAAAAAAATACATAAAATTTTTGAGATCAGTGTCCGTATTTTATTCAGCTTTATATTTCCAGCTTTAAACACAGTATAAGAATCATGGTCGGGTCACAATAATATTTCTTGAAAGAATGATGAGTCTATGAATGATCAGTTCTGGCAGATTTTAAATGTGGATGTCAAAGACAGAAGGCGGAAATAGCCAAGTCTGCAAATATGAAGATGTTAATTTAAGGACAAGGATTTCCTAATCTTCCACTTCCATAACCATCACCACAGCGGTTTCTGGGTTTCATGACAAGAACAAAGCCATACTAATTACTTTAACTGTTTCATTTCAGGAGTGATTGTGACAAGGAAAATGAGACAATTATGCTATACTTTTTAAAATTTATTCATTTTAGAGAGGAGAGTGAGTGAGTGAGTGAGTGAGAGAGAGAGAAGGGGGGAGGAGCAGGAAGCATCAACTCCTATATGTGCCTTGACCAGGCAAGCCCAGGGTTTTGAACTTGCGACCTCAGCGTTCCAGGTCGACACTTTATCCACTGCGCCACCACAGTCAGGCCAATTATGCTATAAAGAATAATGAAAGAAGGATATTATTACCTGTTTAAAAGAACCCCAAACCTGCAGGTCCTTCATAGCTTCCCTATAAATGTTCATGCACAGGCAAAATAGATATGAATTTTAGTAAGTGATATTTAATGAGAACACTTTCCTTACATTTTCTTTTGTGGTAGAGAAGAATCACAAAAATGATCATTAGTCAAAATAATATTATTATAACCTTTGTTAAATAAATTTTAAAGGTAGTATAGTGATTTAAGTTATTTAATCTTATAAAGTATATTATAATACTCTTTTCCTGAATGGTTCACTGATCTATTTTAATCTCTGGACTTAGAAATTCAAGTTTTAGTTGACAACAATTACCAATTCAAATTATAATTAAAATATCACTTGCCACATATCTAGATGAACAAGCAGCCAGATGCCCATTTTATAGTCAGTTTATATTAGAATACTAATTTATTGTGGCACTATTCCAAAAAATATAAAAGCAGAAAGGCAGTAAAGAGCTCATTACAGATATAAGACTAATAATTGCAACTTCCTAGTTTCTCAGTAAAATTTGAGTAACTACATAATTAATTATTAAATTGCTCAATACATTCCACTATGCCAAATTGATTACCAAGAATAGTTTAGTCTGATATTCATTATGAATGAGCAATTATAACAATGTAAATTTGGAGTTGTCAGATTGGACTTTAAACACAAAAATAATAATGAAGGTAAAGATACAGGCTTCACTTTAAGATATGCTGATATGTTAATCACTATTAAAATTATAAGATGTTTGTATTCATAATAGCAGAGTTCTTTGGTATAGGGACCAAGACAGTAGGGTAAGAAAAAGTACTTAGAAAGTACTGTTTGTAAATAATATAATGTGTACACTGAATCATGTGGCAATACAAGCAGTTCCCGGGTTATGAACTAGATAGAGTTCATAACAGTAGGCTTGTTCTTAGGTTAAATTGGTATGTTAAGTTGAAACAGGTATATTTTACCTATTAAAGTAACTTAGATGTTTGTCTTAACATAGTATTTATGTTTAGTTTTCTGTGCATATAAATATTTAAACATTTTCAAATCTACAGAACCTATCTCATTCGAAACCCAAGAACTGTTTGTATATATTTCTTATGTTAAGTTGTGGTCAAAATATTTGAAAGACATTATTCTAAATTAGTGGTCTTCAGAATTTTGTTTGTATTAAGTTTGTCATCATCAATTACTTGCCCAGGATTTCACATAGATTGTAAATATTAGCATTTGCAAATAAAACTAAAAATATTAAAAAATAAAAATACATTTTTAAAAAACCCATACATAGCTCTTGTATGTAAAAAAATATATTTGTAAAAAAAAAGGGCCAATTTCTCCTTAGAAATTATTTTCACTCTAACCCAGGCAAATTTCCAGTCACTCTCATGCCCACATACCACAGAATTACAGATATCAATGTGTATGTATAGGAAAAAATTTACAAATTCCACTACGGAATAACCTTAAAAGTTGACACAATAGTAGAAAATATGTTCTGTTGTCATTAATTTGATTTTACTTTCTTAGTCAGAATCATAATAAAATTCCAATTCAATTTAATAAAGCTATGTAATATAGTTCATTAAAGTGCATTAAATCTAAACCTACTCTTATTTTTAAATCATACAAATACTATCAGAAGCTTATCAAATATCCCAGTAAAAAGTTAATTTGAATCAAGGTTCTCCATATTTTTTGGTGAATATGAGATGCTGTTCATGATCTCAAAGAACGTTGAAATAACCAGAGAGGTATGATGCTTAAGGAAGAAACCAGGAAATACTGAAAAGAATCTTGGAGCGCCTATAGAGAGGGTTGAAGTCATAGCTTTATTATTTTACTAAAGAGAGAACAAGGGCTTACATGAAACTTGCCAAAAATCCCCACAGTCAGGGTCGAGTGGAGCCGAGATTCATATTCAGGTCAATCTAATTCAAAGCGGAGTTCTTAATTGTGACTGAAACTCATTCCTGGAAAAGCTACAAATCTGCCTTTGTCTTGTTAATGTTCCACATAAACTAAAGGCTAATATTAAACAAAACTTTTGTTTCTTTTTGTTCTTGCCTTTGGTCCATGGATCAAACACTCAGAGATCTAAGTATTTTGGAAGGAGAGCCAGAATACACCAATAAGGTCCTGTATTCAGAGGCACTGGCATGACTGCATCCCCTGACCATGATAGGCTTGTTAAAGCTTGTAATCCTGGAGCACTGCCAAGCTTCTTGACTTCCTGCATGAACTATTCTGAATAGATTCTCATTTTTTTGTATCAAATGTGTTTTGAACCATTCAGTACCCAAGCATTTTCCTAAAAAGATGAATTAAGGTCCTCGGCCTTGTTCTTAGAAAACATGTATTTGTTTTTCTAATAGCAGCAATAATTATTATAGTATTTCATAGTTATATGGAACTATTAGCTGGAGAATTTACAAAAGCTTTATATTTTCTCTCTCCCTCTTTCTCTCTCTCTCTCTCTCTCTCTCACACACACACACACACACACACCTCACTGCAGAGTGTTTTTATTGACTATATCTTACTTGGAGTATTGGAAGTGGTGTTATTTTTGAATTTATTTTTGTTTATTCATTTTAGAGAAGAGAGACAGAGAGAGAGAGAAGGGGGGAGCAGCAGGAAGCATCAACTCCCATATGTGCCTTGACCGGGCAAGCCCAGGGTTTTGAACCAGTGACCTCAGCATTCCAGGTCTACGCTTGATCCACTGCACTGCCACAGGCCAGGCCAAGGAAGTGGTGTTTTTAATATTTAAATATATGTGGGTTTTTGTTTTCAAATTCCGCTTTCTCTTCTGCTTATAATCTATTATCCCTCTCAAAATAAGTACATTTATTTTATTTCTACTTTGTAAACACAAAATAAAAATGATAAATGCTGATTTTTCTCATTCTCATAAGCTAACATTGTTGCAAATTTCCTCTTACTTCCCTTAGTAAGCAGTGTTTTCTCATGTTCCTACTAAGCTCGGCTTGCCTAATTAAACTGGATTTATTTTATTCTGCTTATTGTATTGCCATCCATACAGGTCTAGAGGAATTTCTTAAATTCTTGTTTCCTCTGACACAAAACACTTCTCTAAGTACATAGTTCTAACTCCCCTATGTTGCAACTTGGGATATGACTAGAATATTAGATACATTAGGAGATATGAGAGTGCATTATAGTATAATCAATATACAGTCAGCTACCTCCAACAGGTCCTGAACATTTATGAGCAAAGTCACTGCTGTTTTAAGTTAATACAGTGGACCATTATTATGCACTGGCTTTTCAATGAAACTCCATCTCCTGGTTTCCTTTCTAACTCAATGACTATTCATTCTCTTGTTGGAGTTCCTCAAGATCCACCTTCTCTTGTCCACCGAGATGACTGAATCCATTCTCACACTGTTAAATAGCATTTGTGTCTATGACACCCACATTTGTGTATTAATCATAATTATTTCTTCCATGTTCCATGTGGATATTCCATAAGTATCTCAAGTTTAACATTTAATAGTCTGGAAATACCTCTGTCACTCAACTGGCTCCTCCTTTCCTGTTCTTAACTTCTGTATTAGGTAATATGATCAGGGGTCGTCATTGACATTTCCTTCTCTCCCAGTTATACTATTTAACACACATCACACACTGCTGGTAATTCTTCCACCAAAATGCATATACTGAAAATGCGCATGTATTTCCATTCCTGCTGTCTTATCAAGCCAGGCCTCACCTGATCTATTCCACTGGTGCCCTTGGTGGTCACTTTATTTCTGTGGAGTTCCCCTTTAATCCATTATCTTTAGCAAAAAGAATACTTATATCACTGCCTTGCTTAAAAATCTTCAATGGTTTTCCACTGAACTTTGATAAAATTTCTACTCCCAATTGTGGCCTAAAAGCACATTTACAACCTAATTTTTGCTGTACACTGACTGTCCTTCAGATCTTTAAAGATTCCAAGCTCATTCCCAAAGTCTCAAGACTCTGTTCACGTTATTCCCTCACACCTTTCCTTCAGTTGCCGGTCCCAGCTTAAATTTTATCTCTCAATGATATGTGTCCTCATCCCCTAGAACAGAGAGTGTCTTGTTTAATCTCTCATAGCTCCTTCTAATTTTTAATAATAGCAAGTACTGAAATTTGTAAATATACATTCATATGTCTGTCTGTTGCCTTAACATATATCTCCCCCACTAAACTCTAAGTTCCAAGAAGGCAGAAGCAATGTATGCTGGCAGTTTCAAAAGTTTGTGGGGTAGAATCAGAAGTGAGTTACCATTTGTTGAATAAACAAACTAGTAGATGATGCCTTTGTTTACTGACGCATATCACAGTGCCTAGCACATGCCTAATAAATGTGCATGATTTATAACAACTTGACGGATCAATTACTGATGAAGAGAAAGGGAAGTAAGGGGAAATTGCTGTATCTACCACCGTTCACACACCATGGTCATTTGGAGGATGCAGCCATGAAATGCATTGTCCAGATCTTTAAGGAGCATGAAAACATATTTGAGAGATAGAGATTATATGTGATTCCCCAAAATAGGTAGATGAAGGGAAGGACATAAGTAATCACTGACTCTGACCCTCATTTAAATGGAAGATTGAGCACACTCAGGTTTTGGGGACCATACGACTCTTCTCTGAGCTTCATCAAGCCCAAGAGAATAGAAGTTTCTTACTTGTTGGTCATTTCACTGATTTAGATGGATTCTGTATTAGCAGGAGATTTATTTCAAGTCCCACAATTACTAAGTACGAAAAGCATATGGCATGCTATTCAAATTTCTTGAGGACAGAAAGGCAGCAGAACTAAGCCAGGTTGCAGAATGTGCTGAGTCATAGTTATGGAGCTTTCGGGAAAGCTACACTTGATGAGAATGACATTCACTCTATTTGTCAACACTTTGTTTTATCATCCTTACTCATCTGTGTCTGTTCCTTCTTTTAATTATACTTGGGGAACTATTTATTTTGAAATCAATTGAAAACTGATTTTTATCTCATACAATTTTCTTTCCTCGCTGTCATTATCAATTCATCCTCATCTACTTTTACCTCTAGATTTCAAACTGAAAAGGTTTTCTTTGCAAAGAATTTGCTTAAAGCTAATCCTTTTCTGTTTTTACATAAGATGTGGGGGATGTGAGACTGTGCGGGTGGTGTGGTCCAGATGAAAAGTGGCTGTTGAAAGAAAGGAGGATAAATATGTCCATTCACTTGCTAATTACATTTACTGACTAGCAATGGCCAAACAAGGAGTCAGGTAATGAAGATACCGTCATCATTCTTGAGGAGCCTACAAATGCGTGTCTGTATGTGTGTGTATAGTCTGGGAGAGGAGTGAGAGGGAGAACAGGGAGTTGTGCAAACAAGTAAGTATAAAATAATGTGATTCATAATATAAAGGGTGTTTGCACTCACAATGGAAGTAGAAATTTGCGAGTACTCACCAATGGTACTCATCATTGAATTGTATGTGACTATTCTACAACCTTAGCCAATTATGAACTGTACAAGAGTGGGTGTGCTTATTGCTCACTAATATGATTATAGATGGGGACTAGCAATCTAGGCCCAGGAGCTTATTTATTTATTTATTTATTTTACTGTGGGAAAACATAAAATTTCTTAAGTGTACAATTCAACCATACACATTCCCTTTGCTGTGCATTATAACCGCCATCCATTTGCAGAACTTTTTTTTTTTTTGTATTTTTCTGAAGCTGGAAACAGGGAGGCAGTCAGACAGACTCCCACCTGCGCCCGACCGGGATCCACCCGGCACGCCCACCAGGGGGCGATGCTCTGCCCCTCCAGGGTGCCGCGACCAGAGCCACTCTAGCGCCTGGGGCAGAGGCCAAGGAGCCATCCCCAACACCCGGGCCATCTCCGCTCCAATGGAACCTTGGCTGCGGGAGGGGAAGAGAGAGACAGAGAGGAAGGAGGGGGGGTGGAGAAGCAAATGGGTGCCTCTCCTATGTGCCCTGGCTGGGAATCGAACCCGGGTCCCCCGCACGCCAGGTCGACACTCTACCGCTGAGTCAACCGGCCAGGGCCTTGCAGAACTTTTTCACCTTCCCAAAATGAAACTTTCTACCTTTTAAACAAGTCCCCCATTCCTCCCTACACCCCACCACCGGCTACCGCCATTCTTCCCCTGTGAATCTGACTATCCTAGGTACTTCATGTAAAGGGAGTCATACAATATTTTTCCTTTTGTTTTTGACTTATTTCACTGAACACGTCTTCACACTTCATTCATGTTGTAGTAAGTGTCAAAATGTCATTCCTTTTTAGGGCTCAATAATATCACACTGTATGGATATACCACACTTTGTTTATGCATTCATCTGTCAGTGGAGGTTGGGCTGCTTCTACCTTTGCCTATTGCGAATACTCCCGCCGTTAACTTTGTGTACAACTATCTGTTCAGGTTCCCGCTTTCAGTCATTTTTAGTATATACCCAGAAGTGGGATTACTCAATCATATAGTAACTATTTGTTTAATTGTTTCAGAAACTACACTAGTTTTTTTTTAAAATAGAGCTTTATTCGAATAGAATCATACCTAATCATTTATGCATTGTCTATAGTAGCTTTGGTACAAAAACGGCCGAGTTGAATAGTTATGACAGACACCATATCATCCATAATACCTAAAATATTTACTATCTGGCTCTTTAAATAAAAATTATGTTGATGTGTGCTACAGAAAATTGTGCTATCAATTCTCCACAGAGAATGTATATCTTTTAATAGTTAAAAGAGCTTCACACAGGGAGGCAGAAAGTGGAGAATGTCATTTTCAGCCTACAGATGAAAAGCCAAGGACAGGATGCCACACAGAAGTCACAACCCAAATGGAGTTAATTCAATATTAATATCTACACTCACCTGACCAGGCGGTAGCACAGTGGATAGTGTTGGACTGGGATGCAGAGGACCCAGGTTCAAAACCCCAAGATCGCCAGTTTAAGTGTGGGCTCCCCAGGTTGAGTGCTGAGTCGCTGACTTGAGCATGTGATCACAGACATGACCCCATGGTCACTGGCTTGAGCCCAAAGGTCCCTGGCTTAAAGCTCAATGTCGCTGGCTTGAGCCCAATGTTGCTCTCTTGAGCAAGGGGTTACTTGGTCTGCTGTAGCCCCCTCGTCAAGGCACATATGAGAAAGCAATCAATGAACAATTAAGGTACTGCTGCAATGAAGGACTGACGCTTCTCATCTCTCTCCCTTCCTGTCTGTCTGTCCCTATCTGTCCCTCTCTCTATTTCTCTATCTCTGTCAAAAAAAAAAAATATCCACACTCAACTGCTCCAGCTCAATCTTGCTTTCTCATCACAGAATCATCAAGTTATATCACTACTTTATATCATATATGGAAAACTCAGGCATACATTTTCCATATCAATAAAATCTTGCATGTTTTCTTCATTTTATTGAAGATGATCGTAGGAATACTGCTTCAAGTCAATGTAACTGAGTCTGGCAGAAGCCAAGCTGTATACCTGGGAAATAATTTGACCTCCAAATGTTTAGCTATTAACTACCACGTCAGATCTGTATATGACTGAAAATAAACTTCATTTGAAATGTTAAAGATCAGGGTAAACTGTCCCTTCTACATTGTTTTGAACACAACCACTGGTAAGATCACAAAAGAGCACGAGGGAGTTATATTCAGTGGGACGCTTGATCTATGTAAACACAATAAGTTAAAAATTAATAAAAATTAAAAAACAAAACAAACCCCAAAAAAGCAAAATTTATGTAAATAGAAAAATAAATGACTCAGATCTCGGGTACCAAAGAGCCAAAATAATTCAATGGAATTATTTTACTGTAGTACAAATTTTATACTCATATGGCATCATATTAAATATAAATAACAGTTTATTTTAAATTATTATAGACAGAAGTGGCTAGAAACTCAAAGCATATATATCTTATCTACAATATTAAAGAGAATTTAGGATACACTTAAGATAACATAGTAAATCTTGTTTGTTTTGCCAATGTAGCTTCTGCTTGGCTTGAAAATATCTATTATTAAATAGAAAAATTCAATTTGGGGCCCCTAACAGATCATAGGAAATACTTCACTATTCCAGTTCTACCCAGCTATAACATATAATAACCGATATTTTCAGATCTCACCAGAGTATGAAATATTATTTTGAACAGAGATTTTCTTTACATTCAATACATACCCATGCTAACTTTTCAAATTTAATACACCTTATATAGAATGCATTCCAACGTGAATACTGCACATTGTTTAATTTATTGCAATGTCGTAAGTTTTCTATGACTATGTGTATGACAAATAAATAAAACAAAACATAGAATTTTATTTAAATGTATACAGGATTGAACGGTTAAAGCGAAACTTCATTATGCTTAGTGCAGCTGTAACTAACACATGGTATAATGTTTTGTGAAGATTAAATAAGATAAATGACAACTGTAAAGCCTTCAATCAGTAATAGCTGTTTGTAAAAAATAAATATATACAAGATTTTTATATTTACTTTAAAATAATTTAATAGGGTTTTACACTATCGTGCTAAATGTATTGTCATGATGAATATAATGTAAATAAAACATAGAGGAACATGAAATGTAAGAAATTTTCTCTCTGCTTGAAAAAGTAATCAACTTTTTTTTTTTTTTTTTACTTAACATCCATCATCATGTACTTTGTGTTGGACACAGTTTTAAAGCAAATATTATTATTCTGGCCTCAAAGACTGTTACATATTGAAAAATCTACTATGCTTTTGATGCTATAGGGAGACAAAAATCCATTGATACTCTCGATCATTTTCTCATAAGACTGTGTTCTAATTTGTATAATAAGGAAGAGCTACCGATTTTTATAACAGGAGCCAGCATAAATAAATAATGGGAATATAGTGCCCCATGAACAGAGGAGCTGGAGGTCATCTCCTGCTGGGCTGATCAGGAAAGCTTTGATGCAGCAGGATACTGAAGGATCATTTAGTGGATAAATGTCCTTTTTTCATCTCTAATAGCCCTTCTCTGGTGGAGAAAATTAGTGCTCACCAAGTTTCCCAGTCCTCCCTCATGGCTCCCACACCACCTCGAAGTTGCACTGATACCAACGTGACTGAGTCCTGAGAAATGGGAACGTGCGGAGAGTGAAGCATTACTCCTGCTTTGAGGCACTTCATAGTTGCTGTCCATTCTTCAGCTTCCCTTTGGCAAGGCCCCTCAACTTTACATGGTGAGATGGCAGAACCAGAGACAGAAGTGTGCTTGGTCCCTGAGTCACTGTGTGGAGAAGAGGTGCCTGCTTTCCAGCGGACTTTATATGAGCAAAAAATAAGCATTTAAGTCACTGAGACTTAAGTGTTACTGTATTTCCCCATGTATAAAATACACTTTTTCCAAAAATTTGGGGTCTATAAACTGGATACATCTTATACAGTGCTTGTGGAATTTCAAATGCCACAGATGGAACTGAGGACAGGCAATATATGAAGACAGTGATTCGTCATCAGACACAGATGGGGACAAGCTAATGAAGGGAGTTTTGACAGTGATGAGGAGTTGTATGAATTTTATGATGAATAAAACTTGAGTTCTATAACTTTATGTAATTTTTTTTCCAGATTTCGGGACCCCAAATTAAGGCAAAATTTCCCCAAATATGGGGAAATATGGTAGTTTTTTGTGGCAGAGCAATCACTAATTGTTCTAACCATCTCAACATTTATTTTTTTTTTGGTTAGTGGCATCCTGTTTTCCCTTGGCAGAACTATTTTTCCCTCATGCCAGTTGTTCTTGGGGGGAGGGGCTTTTAACCGTAGTGCTTTGCAAACTCTATTAAAGGTGAGACAAGGATCCAATCAGACCAATTAGATTTAAGAATTTGAATCCAGAGTTAGGAAACAGAGACAGGAGGGTTCAGAGCTAAGCCATTTTGATGGCAACACTGCTAACAGTAACTTTCCTTGAGCTCCGAGTTCCTGGCGCTGTCCTTCCTGGGCCATGGCTGCCTTCTTCATTCCATTCCTGTGAACAATTCAGTATCTCCCCACTAGGTTGCATTTCACTTAGGGTCAGTAATATTGTTTCTGTTTCTAATAACCAAAGCATCCTAATGGTTGTAGATGAAAAGGATCTGCATGTGACATTATGATACATAAAACCATATTCCAAAGAAGTGTAGAATTGGCCATTTAAGATAAAAATAAGTCATTTGCTATAGAGTTCCATGGAATTGCACATCAGAGAAGCCAAGTTAGGGTTGTGAGTTCTAGGCTGTGAATTGTAGATGTTAGCCTCTAGGCTAAGGGGTTATAAAATTCAACTGCCTTCAGGGGACATGCAGGAGACAGAAACTTGTAAAGCTGCTCCAGGTAGAAGGCAGTAAGTGCTAAACTGATCATGTTGACCCATCCAAGCCCTGCCTTGTTTCCTTGTCTTTCAAAGCTCCCTGCAGGCCAAAGAAAACAACCAGGCACAGTGTATCCTCCTGCTCTCTGGTCCCACGAGCTAGCAGACAGAACCAAGGCTATCACAGAGATCCACGGAAGCTCTCTGGGCTGGGGATGGGAAACAGGAAGTGCTGGTGGAGAAAGGTTCAGCTGTCAAGCAAGACAGGGGTTGGTGTGGAGATGGAAAGAGAGTGAGGACATGGGAAGAGTTATAAAGGGAGAGTCTGAAATGTGGGAGCAAAAGGCAAGGAGGACTCACGAGAGGACAATGAATGTTTTCAATGGTGGGCCTTCTATGAAATAAAATGGTGGTGCTACAGAGTTTGTAAATTTAAGATGATTTTGTCAAATTTGTGAGCTGTAATTCTTTATCTTGTACTTTATAGCACAAACACACCTTAAAACAACAACTTATAAATATCTCCCTACAGGAATTATGCAGAATGTTTTATTTTTTAATAAATATCGGCTAACCCAGGAAAATGATTGAGCTCAAAAGAGCAAGTTTGAGATTTTTCTGGGAATCGGAATAGTGTGGGTAGTAGAGCAGAATATCAAAGGAATACAATTCAATTTCAGGACTAAATACTTTAAATAATTATAAATTATAAAGTTTGAACACTGTGATTTCCGGAGGCGGTATGTTCCATTTCTACACCCAGATATTACACCAAATATAGTTTGGGTAATCGGTAGAAGGTAAGCTTATAAAAAGAAAAGTTTGAATACAAATCAAGCAGTGAATGACTAAACGCCAAGGATTGTTTGAAACCTGAGGACTAATCCTAACATAATGGCATATCTCAGTATCTAATGTACATTCCTGAGCAAGTATCAGACTCAAACTGAAATGTTTTTATTGCCGATTTATAGTGTACAACCACTCACACAACAATCACATTAGCCACAAAATGAAAGTTAGTAGCTTGAGTGAAAAAATGGACCCAGAAAAGGGTGTATACTTTATGATTCTACTTTTATAAAATTCTAGAAAATGCAAACTAAGCTATAGTGTCAGACAGCAGATTAATGGTTGTGTGGGTTTGGGGAGGAGCAGGGGGAAGAGATTTCTAAGAGGAAGCTTGTGAGGGGGATGGATATATTCATTACCCTGAATGTGGTCATGGTTTCACTGATAAATAAATGCACGTGGCAACAAATGTAACATAGAACTAAATGTAAAATTTTAACAAGTGAGGGTTATTGTATGTCAGTTATACCTCAATAAAGCTATTGAAAGGGTTAGTAGCTTGGCTCTAACACTATCTAAACGCATTAGTAGGAATAAACTATTTACCTAAAAACAATATATGCTTCCTCAATAAAGAAAAATGACTACAATACTGGACACTGTGGTATACCACACAAATCAACCAATTACAACTAAAATGTTCATGTGCCCAGTTGCTGAAAGTGTTAATTACTAACAAATCAAAACTCATACTTCCCAGAAATTTCCCTCACAAGCTAGGTGCTTCCTTGCCCAACATTATAGTGCCTAGAAGGGGACAGGCGGGAAACTCATCCCCAATGACTGATGGATCTAAGGCTACAAAGCTCTAATCTGTTTGATTCACTCAAAGACTCTAAATGGCCATCCCAACTCCACGTAGAACTACATAAGTCTCTCTTGTAACTACAACACAACTTCGACTCTTCTCTGTGCCCGCCCCTGCTCCATTTATTCCCTCCAGGGGTTGCTCTTAAGAGCACTGCCCAATAAGACTTCTGCATTCAAATCTCTGTCTCAGAGTCTGTTTCTTGGAGAATTCAGTCTAAGATGATAATTTAGTATGCTGACAATTGTAAGTGCAGAAAACATAAGTACATACCTGAAGATATCCTATAAATATCATGAAAATCTATCAGTATTCATAAAGAATAATTCTCTTTCACAACAGCCATTTTTTTGTTCATTGCTTATTCACCTTGTTATTAGATGTCTGGAACAAAATGCAAGATATAAATCTTTACAGAAAACTCAAGAAAGAGATATGGTGAACACTTGGCATGTGATAACAGAGAATCTTTTGCAGAATGTCAGCTATTAGGGACACTGTCATGCTTTGGGAGAATAACTGTCATTAAATTTTAGTATATGGAGGCCCAACATTTTGTTATCTATCTTACTAGATCTATCCACCATGTCAAAATAATGTGAACACATGCCAATAGAAATTAAAATTTACAACTGTTACTGTCAGGAACTTGGCAAAATGTGTCCTGTGAATTTATTAAAATGGCACCTGTAACATATATGGAATTATCAAGATGCTAACTTTTGGGGTCACTTTTCACTTTCCACTAAGTGAAATTTCCATGACAGTTTTTTTCTTAGGATGAAGAGAGAGCATTTGCCATGAAAATATCAATTAATTTTTATTGTTTAACAGCACAAAACACAAGTCAGTCCTGGAAGACAAAGGTAGAAAGGGAAAAAGCTCCTTTACAGGAAGTCCTTTCAGGATGTTGAGTGGTAAAAGATATTTTGCATCTATAGTCGTCCCTCACCATATTGTGGTTCATGGTTCGCAGTCTCACTGTATCGCAGATTTTTAAATTGTATATATCTAATTTCATATCGCAGATTTTTTGCTGTATCATGGTATTTTTTAGGTATATAGGTATTTTTATATATTTATTATTTTAATTATTTTTGTAGTAAAATAAGCATTTCCTAGCCTAAAAAATAAAAAGGTTTATAAGAGTATGGGGAGGGCTTATAAAGCCTTAAAATACATATAAATAATAAAATAAATATAAGGGTACTTCTTCACGGATTTTCACCTATCGCGGGGGGTCCCCTGTGATAGACAAAGGACCACTGTAATGAGAGACCAAGGAAACCAAAACCCGTTAACTGAAACAATGAATGCTTCATTCCTTTCCACCCACTTCCATCTATTCTTTAGATATTCATTTCAAAAATCATTTAATGTATTTGATATCTGAAGAAAGAAATGTAAATAAAGTTCACTTCCAAATGATCTTTATACAGTCCAAGAGACTGTTGGTGTCAGCAGAATGAAAAGTGTAAAAAGGTGGCATAATCAGTACATTTTCCTTTTGCAGTTTATGTTCTGAAGCTAAACTACATTGTTCTTCTGCCTTCACATTTCACTGGCTTATTAGTAATAGAACATCTGTGAGATAAGTATTTCAAATTCTGTCCATTTGCAGTCTTTGATATCAAAATTTAGACATCATAGGCAGAAATGTATCATAAAAGGCATTTAGAGAGCTATTTCATGGAAAACATGTCACGTTTATATTTTCTAATATTCACAGTTATTCCCTATGAAACATTTTTTGGAGGACGGAAATCATTGACAAAAGATGTCACTTATGACTTAGATGTTTTGAAGCAAGAGCAGAAATATTGAAGTATACAGACAAGGAATCTGATTTTATACGGTCATTGATCAGGGCAGTCTTCATATAAAATATATTTCTTAATGCCTTTCATTTATTTACAATTATACACTTAAAACACATGGTCATGTCCAGCCAATAATATGTTGTCTAATCATAATTATTAAATCGTTATAATATAATAGTAACTGGTTGTACCTTTCATGGTTGATATGCCACCAAACCCAAGGGACCGTGAGGCTGGTCCACCTGAAGCTAGTAAAAACCTAATCACCTTCCCCTTAGCTATGCTGTGATCTATTTCCTTATTATGCACAGAATCCTGAAAAAAATATGGGACTGGAAGTAATTCCAGTGCATTTAAACCCAATCTACAATTTAATTTCCTATGTGACCTTTGAAACATCACAGTTATAAAAGTCTAGATTTCTTAATTCCCCTAATTTGCCACAGCTACTTCTTTATTAAGAAACCAAACACAGCAACTTTCACGCAATTTTCAGTCTTCTCTCTTCTCAATAAAAAAAGGATTTTCACTTAATTTCACTTCTCTCATTGTCCTGTGTTCTTCAACCTTAAAATACTTCAAGCCTTGTTTATGTTTCCATTAAACCTCCTTCTTCCTACATCTCAAAAGCTCTGCTCCTTCTTTTGCTGTCATCTCGTCAAGTCTTCCAGATTTGAATCATTCTCATTACTCTTCATGTTTCTACTCATAAGCCAAGTGACTTTCGTGTGGCAAGTAATTATGATCACGAGGCAAAATTAACTTATGAGCAAAATCTGTCTTCATCTATAGTGAGAACTAATTTATTTTTGGCTTCTTTAGAGAAGGATTTCCAAAGAATTGTGTTTTTGATCTTCCAGGACTTTAACTTTGAAAATGTTAGAATGAAGAATGAATGTCTAGCATGATCAGACAGTTGCACAGTGGTTAGAGCATCCGCTTGGTACACTGAGGACCCAGGCTTATAACCCTGAGGTCGCTGATGAGCCCATCTGGCTTGTGCACGGGGTCGCCAACCTGAGCATGGGATCATAGACATGACCTCATGGTCGCTGGCTTAAGCCCAAAGGTTACTACTGTCTTGAAGCCCAGGGTCTCTGGCTTGAGCAACAGATCCCTGGTTTAGCTGGAGCCCCCTAGTTAAGGCATGTATGAGAAAGCAATCAGTGAACAATAAAGGTGCCACAACTATGAGTTGATGCTTCTCATTTCTCTCCACCCTGTCTGTCTCTCTCTCTCTCTCTCTCTCTCTCTCTCTCTCTCTTCTCTCTCTCTCACACACACACTAATAAATAAATAAATAAAAATAAAAAGAATGAATGTCTAACTGGTACCATACATGCTATCTGCTAAGTAATAGAGACTTTCAGGGATTCTGTGACCATAAAAATTTATCATAATTTCAATTTGCCCTTTAACACAGTGGTCCTCAACCCCCAGGCCACGGACAGGTACTGGTCCGTGGTCTATTTGGTACCGGTCCACAGAGAAAGAATAAATAACTTACATTATTTCTGTTTTATTTATATTTAAGTCTGAACAATGTTTTATTTTTTTTTTAATGACCACATTCCCTCTGTTACATCCATCTAAAACTCATTCTTGACGCTTGTCTCGGTCACGTGATACATTTATCCATCCCACACTAAAGGCCGGTCCGTGAAAATATTTTCTGACATTAAACTGGTCTGTGGCCCAAAAAAGGTTAGGGATCACTGTTTTAACACTAGAAAAGATACTGTTGGATAACTTTTAGAAGACTTAGGATAAACTTGGCACATAAATAAAACTCAAATCTTTTGACAAATTATCTCAAATACTTTACTGGTGATAGAAAAGCAGAAATTCAAGTATTTTATGCCATTCAAGAATTTGAAGTACCATGACTGTGTCTGCCCTTTATTTTCTAGTTCTAATTGTGTCAACAGTGTGAATTCCACTAAAAAAAACAACCAAAAAAAAACAACAACCAAAAACAAAGTCCTTTTTAGAATTTTAAAGAAAGATTCAATAATACAAAGACCTAAGCACAGTTAGGTATATACAAATAACAAAGGTAAACATCAGTAAAAGAGTAAAGAAACAAACCAATAAGAAAGAATGAGAAAGTCACACAAGCTTCAGAATGCAAATGCATAGGCAGGATCGAGATAATGCAGGAATCAGAAAAGTTGCACAAAAAGCAGGAGAGTGGACAGCTGGGGAAGGAAGTGCAGTCAGTTATGTGAGTGGGAGAGTGCTTATGCCCACCCTTCCACACCGAGTCACAGCCCGTTGGGGCTGCACTCATTCCCTCGCCTCATGACACTTCAGTGCACTCTAGCTGATGCCCAATAGCCATTAATGGCGTGCCTTAGTCCGAGGGCTTTCTCTGAAGCAGACAAGGCACTACAGTCCGATGCAGGCCAGGCTGGAAGTACTTGCAAAAAAGAATAAATGTCCCTGAGCAGCACTAAACACTGACTTACAAGAGTTGGATCATGGAGATATACTCCTAAAACCTGTGCAATCCTATGCACCAATGTCATCCCATTACATTGAATTTCTCAATTAAAAAAAAGGACAAGAGATGGAGTATAAACATCACAGCTCCTTGCCCCTTTGCTATAGTAACTCCGAGACACCTGTTTAATGGTTTCCCAGACTTTCCCCATGGAATTGAGCCCCGGGACCCCACAGCAGTGACTGGCTTCCTAATGCTCTGTAAGCGATGTTCCCCTTTCCTTTCTCGCCGCTGTGCTCCTCTACCCCTGCTTCTGAGAATCACCGCCCAAATCAGAGATCTGAACTCAATCCTGTCTCAGGACTGGCATTTGGAGAAACCCAAACTAAGACACTTTTAACCCCCTCACATTTTATTAAAACCAAAATCAATTCTTAACCATGG
This sequence comes from Saccopteryx bilineata, assembly GCF_036850765.1. Classification (NCBI taxonomy): domain Eukaryota; kingdom Metazoa; phylum Chordata; class Mammalia; order Chiroptera; family Emballonuridae; genus Saccopteryx; species Saccopteryx bilineata. The sequence continues at coordinate 119,648,670 of NC_089502.1, read as the reverse complement.
CTAGTCTGATTCTATAGATAGACATACAGCAAAGCACTTAACTGGACTGAAAAATTCATTCATGCTTTCAAAATATAAAGCAGGTACTCATTTTGAGACAGTAAGTGTAATGGATACACAGAGATTTAGTAGAAGGAAACCAAGAGATCGTGTGTTTTTAATGAATTAAATTCCAACTAATGTTAGGATTCAAATAACAGGCCTTTAAGAAATTTGAATTCTAATGGAAGTCATTACAAAAATAACAATTCCCAAGCCTTGGATCCTATAAGTATACAAAACTTAGTAATTACCAGGAGGTTGTCTTGAATCACATATCAGCTTCTATTTTGTCTCTTTTTCTCACAATATTAATTTGATGGAGTTCCTTCCTCATCACGGCATTCTATGGATTTTTCTTTTATTTATGAGAAGAGAATGCTTCCCCTTTAGACATGGTGACCTAGATTTGAAAATGCTCTATTATGTGTATTGTGAACCTACTTATTTACCACAGCTAGACAGAGACTCCTTCTTCCTTCAGTGTGTAGCTTGCTTGTTTTTAAACAAATTTTGCCAAGAGACATAAACCAGATGGCCTTCTTCAGGGTTATACTGTGAACCGTGATAGTCAGCTTCTGGTTGTTTCAAGCAGCAGACAGTTGGGGGTGGAAAGTCATGGTGCTCTTTGGAAATCCAACTTCCAAGCGTGATGAAGCCCAAAGAAACTCTCAACTTGGAAAGTGAAACTATGACGTCAAGTTTGATTCCATACTCTTATTTTATTTTCAGGAGTCTTTACATTTCTGGTTCATAATATTCCAGGATTGTTTTGAAAAGTAAAAGTGCCCCCAACACATTGGGTTAAAGACAAACATGTAGAAAAATATATTCAGGATACATTTCCAAGTGGAATCAGAAAGTTGTAGGCTGGGCTGGCTCCAATAGTTATGTGTTTCATCCAACATGTAACCTGATGCTGTAATATTCTAGCAGAATAGTGTGGTACTGTAAATTGTTAGACCTAATTCCATCCTTTGCTAGTTTTGTATCCTCACTCCCCAAGCGGCTTCATTGTGAGCACAGTATATTCATCTGCTCCTGGCCTTTGGGCTTGCCACGAGTCTTGCTTTAAGCCTGGGCCATATAGAAACACATGGGTCAGATCTATTCATTCAACCTGCTATCCAACAGGCTGAAGTAGACTCAGAGTAGCCCTGTAGGCATGATAGTAACTTGCTGTTATTTTGGGTTGCATTTGTCACATATAATTATTGTGATAACAGCTGACCAAGAATGCCAGACCCAATGGGGCCTGCTGGACAACAGCTCTGAGTCACTTTTACATTACTGGGAGATAAGAAAGAAACAAGACAAATATAAGAGCTGGCGTTTATGTCATACTCATGATGTTACCACTTTATGGAAGATACCCATAAAGATTACAGAATTATATCTCTGATTACCTCAGAATTCCTTCAAATCAAGGGGCACAGAATGACAATTTTTGCCCTAGGCTGCACTGAACATTAGGAAAGGCAAATTAAGGAAAGGAAAAGCATTTCAAGAGAAACTAAACAGACAAAATTCATCTTTTGTGAAAAAAAAATGCACCTTAAATTTCCTCAAATATACAGATTATTCAAATGTTAAGAAGTTTTCAAATGTCCATCTAAACTGTTATTTCTTTTTCTACGCCATTTCAGGAAACCACATAGAATATTTTAAAACATGTTGTTTCATGCAGAAATCTCTCAGAATCCACATCTTTAAGCTTGTGACGGGCAGTTTTCCCTTGAGGAACTGATGTTTTCAAGCGGGACTTGAGACTGTCCACAGAGAAACTAAACCTAATAAGAAAATAATTCTTGTGAAAATTGCCTTGCAGGCAGAAATTTGCAATCCTCACAGAGTAAACACATTTTTTAAAGTGTTAACATTTTAAAAAATGGCAACAAATTCCTGCCACCCTAGAAAAGTAGAGGTTAAAAGAAGCAAGTACGTAAGCAGACAAACCAAGTGTTTGTTGACTTCCACCAAAAAGTTATGTTGACTTTAGTGGCTAATGTGTATATTTTTCATTACAAGGGACATGTTTATTTCTCACAAATACCAGAATTAGAAGAATATATCAAGATCGCAGATTATTCATATACTGCTATAACCATACCTCAAAGTCATAATTAAGTCCTATTACAGAAAAATCAAAGTAAATAAGAGGCAATTTACCCTTCATAAATATTTTGTTGAATAAACTATAATGGAAATAAGACTCTTGTTAGCAGAAGAAACAAGAGTCTTATTTATTCCAAAATATTACAATGTTTGAGTGGGTGGTTTATTATTTACATTTAAGCCCCCATGAATTTAAAACATGAATATGTGTTGAGCAGTTACCAAGGAATTATACTGTGTTTGGCTTAGGGGTGAAGAAGGAAGATGGCACAGTTTCTGCCCTTTAGGAACAAAAGCTCTACTGGATAGTGCAGAGTTGCACACAGCTCTTTGGAAGACACACAGATTCATGACAAGCACTTGTAAAGGAAGTACAAGGACATAGGGCTCTAGGAACGCAGTGCATGCGATAACTGATTGAGACCCAGTGAAGGATTCCAAACGGTGATATTTGCAAAGGGCTCTGAATGACTGGTGGGACTTTGACTGCCAAAGAACAAGTTAGGGTTCCTCAAGCACTTGAGAACATCCTTTACCAGTTGGCTTTGCCAAGATTCTTACAGGACCACAATCTATTTCCTCTACAGATACTGAACATGAAGATGCTACCCTGTAGCCTGACCAGGAGGTGGTGCAGTGGATAGAGCATCAGCCTGGGATGCTGAGGACCCAGGTTAGAAACCCCAAGGTTGCCGGCTTTAGCATGTGATCATTGACATAACCCCATGGTTGCTGACTTGAACCCTAGGTCACTGACTTGAGCCCAAATGTTGCTGGCTTGAGCTCAAGGCTTCTGGCTTGAGCAAGGGATCCCTGGCTTGGTTGGAGCCCCCCCCCCATCAAGGCACATATGAAAAAGCAATCAATGAACAACTATGGTGCCGCAACAAAGAATTGATGCTTCTCATCTCTCTCCCTTCCTGCCTATCGGTCCTTGTGTGCACTCCATTCTCTCTCTCAGTTGCCATATATATACTCTACCTTGCAAATTTTAGTATATTTACAACACTGCAATTTCAGATATAAGCTATTTTACAGATTTATACATTTCCTTGTTGCCGCAACTGAAGAATAGTATCTGGAAGAGAGAACATATGCTTAGACATAAGAAATTCTATGTGAAGTGTCTAAGAGACAGGGTGCAGCAGACAGGAGTTCATAACTTGGGTCAAAGTGAAGTCTCTGGCATATAATTCCTATGTGCACGTGGGACGTTATTTGTTCTCTTTGAACCTCAAGTTCCTCATCTGTAAAATACGGTTCTCCTGAGGGTGAAATCAAGTCTAGAAAACATTCAAAGCATCCTTAGCATGTATATATGCGTTACTAAAAAAGAAGCTCGCTAATCCTATGCAAGGCCTATCTTACATGTCCAGAATGGGCTGTTTAAAAGACAAAACACACTTCATCTATGCCCTCTTCCATAACCATTCTCTCATTTTTCAATAACTGTGTACTATTTGGCAGAGCGCATAACATTCAGAAATAAACACCGTATTTCCCCATGAATGAGACGCACCCTTTTCCAAAAAATTTGGGATCTAAAAACTGGGTGCGTCTTACACAGTTGTGGATTATTTTTACTTGCATTTTCCACTTTTTCGTGCTTGTTTTTGCGCTCACTGTTGAAGACAGTGATTCATCATCAGACACAGATGAGGACAAGCTAATGGATGGGAGTTTTGACAGTGATGAGGAGTTGTATGAATTTTATGATGAATAAAACTTGAGTTCAATAACTTTATGTAATACATTTTTTTTCAAATTTCAGGCCTCAAAATTAAGGTGTGTCTTATACATGGGGAAATACAGTACATTTCCCAGCCTCCATTGTGGCTTCGATGTAGTTATGCGACTGACTTCTGGCCAATGAAGTATAAGCAAAACATGGCAGCCTCCAAGAAATTTCCCTAAAATGCAATATGTTTACATCCCTTGCCCCTCCTCCTATTCTCTGTGGAATGTGGATGTTGTGGGAACTCCATCATGCAACACGTGCAGGAGGGCCCAGCATCAAAGGACAGCGTGGTAGAAAGCAGGAATGACCAGAGCCACCACAACTTTCTTCATTCAAAGGCCTTGGTTTCCAAGGAGAGGGAAATGTCTGTTCTGGAAGGCATTGCTACCTTGAGCCTCTGTGACTCTTTTTTTTTTTTTTCAAAAAAAAATTTTTTTAATTTTTTAATTTATTCATTTTTTTTTTAGAGAGGAGAGGAAGAGACAGAGAGAGAGAGAGAGAGAGAGAGAGGAGAGACAGAGAGAGAGAAGGGGGGAGGAGCAGGAAGCATCAACTCCCATATGTGCCTTGACCAGGCAAGCCCAGGGTTTCGAACCGGCGACCTCAGCATTTCCAGGTCGACGCTTTATCCACTGCGCCACCACAGGTCAGGCGAGCCTCTGTTACTCTTAACCAAAAAAATTCTAACTCATAAAGTAAAGAAAGATTCTGGGAAAATTACATTCATCACAGTTTTACTTTCACTCAAAAATCATCTGTTCTGTGTAGAGGGGAAAGATGTATATTGAGAGAAGAAAATTTGGGACATGAAAAAGCCAAGAAGCGTACAATGAGTCAAGTCTATTGAGTGGCGTTATTTCTCAAATGAGGCTAGTCCTATAGGAATAAAATTGGTTTCTATATGAGAGCATTTTCCCTTTGGCAATAATGAAAATAAAGTTTAGGCAGATAACAAACAAGCCAACTACAGCCCCCCCCTTCCATACACTGAAGAAGTAGAATCACTTATGGGGAAGAATGGAAATGTGTATAAACAGCTATCCTGGGAAACAAACATATTCAATTACTTTGCGAAAAAGATCCAGGTATTGATCTATGGTTAACTCCGAGATTATGTGAATTTTATATCTAGTCAATTTCATATCTGAAGCAACTTTTAAGCTAACCTTTATGTGAACTGAAAAGATGTATAAGAATCTGAAAAACTGTTGAAGAAATAAGGCAAATGATGCTGGATGAAATGGTTCTCATAAAAAGCAAATCACTCTGCAACTCCTGAGTGCTCTGAACTAGTGATAGGAACATACAAACAATAAGCTGGTGGGCAGAAACAAACTTATGTTCAATGCATGTCAAAGAGCCCTTTTATTAAATAAACATAGCAGATCACTTTCATCCAATTCCTTCACCGACTGTCCTCAACAACTAAGAATTCAGAAGAAATTATAAGTAGAGTGGGGCATATCAATCAAGGGCTTGTTTAGGTACCTAATTCAAATGGTAAACAATACTAAATGGTTCATGTTTTAAATAGCTTCAAAAATCAGAACTACAGGATAAGGATATTTTTGTTGATAATTGGTTTGTTTTAACAAGACTGTTTGATAGTCAATAAACTAACATTAAAGACTTCCTAACACCAACTACATGGGACTAATCTTTTGCAGTTTAAAACTCCGGCTTTGGTGGTAAAAATTCCATGTAATTGGCATCAGCAGTCTGTCAAATCATATATTTCATTTTAGGCTGATGGAAACAAAGACTCCTCTATTTGGCTAACAATTGCTTGCCAGTGGTGTGCAAAGTGCACCAACTAGCCACTGAAAGGCAGGAATTTACAATAGGTAGGGAATCATTTAGATCAGGGGTAGTCAACCTTTTTATACCTACCGCCCACTTTTGTATCTCTGTTAGTAGTAAAATTTTCTAACCGCCCACTGGTTCCACAGTAATGGTGATTTATAAAGTAGGGAAGTAATTTGACTTTATAAAATTTATAAAGCAGAGTTACAGCAAGTTAAAGCATATAATAATAATTACTTACCAAGTACTTTATGTCGGATTTTCGCTAAAGTTGGCAGAATAAATCTTTATAAAACAACTTACTATAGTTAGATCTATCTTTTTATTTATACTTTGGTTGCTCCGCTACCGCCCACCATGAAAGCTGGAATGCCCACTAGTGGGCGGTAGGGACCAGGTTGACTACCACTGATCTAGATTATGCAGAGCCTGGGCGGAAATAGAAACACTGAACAGAACAGAATGGAGAAGAAGGGAGTGACCAGGAGAGGCAAGTGCTACGCTGAAACACAGAAGAGGAAGCCAATATGGCAGAGATGATGGTGGAGAGGCTGAGCTCGGTGAAGGAAGATTATAGGAAATGACAGATTAGTAAAAGATTGGCCTTTCTTAAAGTTTTGATGATTTATTTCTGGCATACTTGACATATTGATGCTGGGACATTACAGTTTTCATCATCACTGCCATCAAACAGTATTTATTAACTATGTGCATTGTACAAAGAAGCAAAATTGACCTGGTTTCTGACATCTAGACATCAATAAAATAAGTCAGACCAGTCAATGTAGATGAAGGTAGAAGAGCAGATAATGAACAAGATACTTAACTGGGGCAAACTTTTAAGTTAATAATAAACTTTTAAGTATTTCCACAATATACGTAAGTTGGTGAGTGTGTCCATATGTCTCTGTATAATAATGTTTTCAGATACATCTGTGGAGATAAATGGTGAATTATTTTCTTTATACAGATAACTAAGTTTTATGCTTAGTGAAATAGCCAGTCAGAGAAAGACAAGTACCATATGATTTCATTCACATGGGGAATCTAATGAACAAAATGAACTAACAAGCAAAATCGAGACAGACTCATAGATAGAGAGCAGGCTGACAGCTGTTGGCAAGAGGGGGGCTATTTGAGGAGGGGAGAGGGATTGAGCCAAAAAGGATACAAAATCCTCATGGACTCATACAACACCGTGGGGCCTGCTGGGATGGGGGGGGGCGGTGGAGGAGCGCATGGGCGAGGATAAGAGTGATGGAACGGGCTTGACTTGGGGCGGCAAACGCACAGCACAGCGCACAGATGATGTGCTGTAGAAATGAACACCCCAAACCTGTATAATTACGTTAACCGGTACCACGCTGATAAAGTCAATTTCAAAATAAATAAATAAAAGTAAGTTCTATGAAATCAATAATGATTTCAACAGCACAGAAGCCTTCCCCTTATACCATGGTCTCAACAGGGCAATCCAGTGGAACACAAAGAGAAAATTTCACTTCTCCCACCATTTATCACATCTTCCTCTTCATTGTCCCAGGGAAGGAATGCCTGAGAATACTTTCCCTGGTCAGTACAATCATTCTAAAACGAGATGTAAAGAAAACTTTCTCATGTTCAGAAGAGTTTTGTTTTACCTCTTACTTCTTCATTCTACCAAGTTCAAAAACCAATAGTAGAATTATACACTGGCAGGCATACATATGCGTGCACACACACAAACTTGAAGGAAAAATACGAAGATCCGATCTTGCATGGCAATCTTGACATTGAGTACCGACTAAGCCTGAGCCCTCAATGTCAGTCTTCCCTGAGTCGTCAGGATCGGGTGTGTGCTGATGTATCCTCCTGACTGCATCGGCACTGTGACAAACAGAAGAGGCTGCAAATGCAGCTAGAGCTGAATGTCTCATCTGGGAACAAACAATCCTGGAAAAGCTCCCTGATTATGCATCTGTCCCTCTAACTTCCATTTCGGAGGATAAAATTGTATGGTGATACATGAGGATCAGTGTATTATTCTTCCCCTCTGTGGGTACTGAAGGCTTATTTCCTTCACCTTGACACGAGAGAAAAACATTTATTGAAAGTCTCCACAGAAAAATTACAAGTGCGCTAGCAAATGCTTGGGAGGAAGTTGCAGGAGGAGCGAACCTGCAGAATCACAGGCTTGATCCCTGGAGTCTGAATACAGACATGATTAAGGCATTTTCTCTTTGAATCGGATTTCTTTGGTTTCTCTTCCTGTTTTCTCTCCTTTCATTTCCATCATTGTCTCATTTTCCTTCAACGCAGTACAAAGGGCAGCAGGAGTGTGAGTGCTTTAATACGGTGGGCTTGGTACTCTGGGAACGGAACAAAGGAGAAATCCCTAGGGAAGCAGCTTCCAGCTCTCCCACCTGCAGCATCCTGGGGGCATGCGGCACTGCGGTCCCAGCACCACGGTAGGAAATCCGGAAAACTTTAAAGCAGCGCGTCCACACACTTAACTGAGGGTCTGTACCACTAAATCATAAAGTATCAGGGCTCTGTGATGAAATGGTCCAAAATAGAACAATGTAATATGCTTTTCTTAAAGCTACACTTTTTTTTCCAGTAAAATTCTGAGTTAGATCCTTTTTGTACTTAAAGAAGTATGTATTTATTATTTTTAAGTATAAAGTTCAACTCTGTATAGCATACACACAGAAAAGTGTAGAAATTGCAAGTGTACAATTCCAAACACTTTCTTAAAAGAAACATATCAATGTAACCAGCATCCGGATCAAGATATAAAACATTCCTCAGACCCAAAAATCTGCTCCTGCTCTTGTTAATGACTTCTCCTCACAAAGGTAACCACATCTGACCTTAAGGCCCCAATATGCCTAGTTCTGAATTTCATAGAAATTAATTCATACAATGTATATTATTTTGAGTTTGGTTTCTTTTATGTACTACTGTTTTCCTATTTCTCATTCCATGATCTATTATTGGTAATACAATTTGATTTTTCAAACGGCTTCACACTGCTTTCCCCATATTTTTTGAGGTTTTCTTTTCCTCTGGAAATTCAGTACTAGAAAAATCAGTTCTCTCGGTCTCATGTCCTTTTTACATCAGACCTGAAGCTCAGAATCACCTTGAACTTAACGACTTATGAGCCATCCTAAAATATTTGACTTAATGCAATTCCAAGAGGGAACATCATTTTTTTAAAAAATATCTTCCTTGATGTCAGACCACAACCTCACTGTTACACAATAATGCCATCTTATGGTTATATAGCAATTTGTAGTCTAGAAACTTCTTTCCTTCTATCTCATTTGAACTGGGATATCCCTTTAGGCTTGGGAGAAATTTCCTGAAAATGGGGCAAATTTATTAGTGATTTGAGAGTATCAGAAATAAGGACAACAAAGTATTTGACGCTTAGTAGACCCTCAAGTACACTGCTCACAGTAATTAGGGGATCAGGGAACATGCAGATAGTCCAGTACTTTCAGTCTTTTGTATAGTGCATTTTCACCAATGAAATAAAAGTTGGTTTTGCATCTCATCTGCATAATTAAAAACCGTTCTTTGACTTGTTGTTTGCTTTTCTGATGTTCTTGTTTAATAAAAAAATCAAATGCATCTTTTTTTATCACTTCATATTCATTTTAAAATATCCCTGAATTTTTGTGAGCAGTATATTTGTTGAAAGAAGAACTTTGTTTTTCTCATACTAGAGAAATCTTATGTAAATTCTCAATTTTTGTGTTTCCTGTCAGTATGTTTTGTAAGCAATGTGTAACCTACCAAGAAATAGATGAAAACAGAATACAGCAACACAATTAATGTCTCACAAAGTTCAATGTTTATCTTACATACATGCGTATCTATACATATACATGGGATTCATGGATTTACCCCTTACTGTGTTCACTATATGTATTTCCACGGAAAGGTGCCACTCCTGATAGTTTGATAATTTGTAATCTTGAGACACATGCTGAAATTCTATACAGTGAAAGACAATGTATAGAAGCAGGTCTCTTAGACAGTGAATGAGCAGTCACAAATCAATCTGACTTTCAATTCTCTACTCGCCCCTCCTAAAGAGTAATGTCTGCTTTACATTATGAAATTAATACAGGTGAGACTTCCTATTACAGCATTAATGAGTTTGTTGATTAATTATGCTGTCAGAACCTATGCTTTAAGAATGCTAAGAGTCGAATGCATCTTCTTATCTTTGTAATTTCTGAGTAAACTATGCAAGCTTATTCAAACTCAGTATTTTGGTAAGGTAGAAATACACCAAGTAGCCTGTGTTTGGCCAAGTGACTTAATATCCTCACTCTCCCCTGTAAAATAACGAAGCAGGACAAAAATCACTAAGGTATTTTCTAGCTGTAAAAAAATCCTTTATTATGAATGATTCACTATCTACCATAGTTTGGATTATGGTTCAACAAAAAGTCCTCCCGGTCCCTCTTCTACTGCAGAAGGGACTGCTTCCCCATTCTAGGGATGTCAGGGTGTTCTGGCCAACAGACTGTGAATGGACTTCACATGAGCACGGGCTGTAAGTGTTCTCGGGAGGTTAGGCTTGTTTCACACTCTGGTGATCCATCATGAGAAAAGCATGCATGGCACTGACCATTCATCTCAGGTGTAAAATAAAGATACAGATAGCAGACCTTAACCTAACACACATGCTGGAACCTAGTTCAGCTAACCCACAGCTTGAAAGAGCAGCCCAGCCTCGGTCAGCCAAACCATAGGCAACCTAAATATCCATGAGCGTGAGAATAAATGCTTGTTGTTTTAAGTCAAGTTTTGGGGTGATTTGTATCATCACGTTATTGGAATATCTGACTAATATACTAACATTCATGGATCATATAAGAAGAAATACCAACACCTTCTTACTGGCTTAAAGGTATTTTAATTTAAACTTAAGTTGGCTTATTACAAAATTCAGTAGATTTTTGTTGAGAACCCAACATGAAGGCTATACTTCCACTCTAAGGATTCAAGAATCTACCATTTTATGTACCTTGGTGTAAGACAAGTCCCTGATGACAATAAAAATGGAGCCCAAATTCCAGCTAGACCCTAGTTATATGACTTAAGCTTGTCTGATAAGAGGAGTCTGCAATTTATGGCCCACAACAAAATATGGCCTGCCACCTGTCTTTGTAAATAAAGCTTTGTGAGAATAAACCATGTCCATTCATGTATTATATGTATTATCTATGCTTTCTTTCACCCTACAACATCAGAGCTGGGGAGCTGCGACAGAAAATAGACGGTCTGCATAGATGAAAATATTTACTAACTGAATCTCTGCAGAAAAAAATCCACCCCCTGCCTTATTAATAATTCTTCTGTCAGAAACCTTAATTCTAAAGTTAGTTACACTAAAAGAAGTAATAATTTAAATACTTTTTGGCAGTGATAGCAGCAAACAATATCCAGTGGCAACAGTGCCTCTGGGTGCACCAGCACATCATGGCCATGGCAACAGCTTGTATTCAGATTCATTTGGTGGCTTTTTTTTTTTTTTGAGACAGAGACAGAGAACAAGTCGGAGAGAGGGACAGACAGGAACAGACAGTCAGGAAGGGAGAGAGATGAATGAGAAGCATAATTCTTTGTGCAGCTCTGTAGTTGTTCAGTGATTGCTTTCGCATATGTGCCTTGATGGGAGGGAGGGTTACGGCAGAGTGAGTGACCCCTTGCTCAAGCCAGCAACCTTGGGCTCAAGCCAGAAACCATGAGGTCATTTCTATGATACACGTTGGCTCAAGCCAACAACACTTCATTCAAGCTGGTGAGCCCATGCTCAAGCTCTCAACATCAGGGTTTCGAACCTGGGTCCTCAGTGTCCCAGTCCAATGCTCTATCCACTAAGCCACTGCCTGGTCAGGCTAATTTTGTGGCTTTTTATGCTGGATGTGTTTCTGAATGCCTAGCCCGGTCTTTCTTGAGGGGTTTCAGCCCATTTTTTAAACCTGGCTTTCAGACCTTTCCACTGATTCCATGAGCTACCTAATATCCTTCTAATAAGATATTTAATTCTATCTAACGTAACCAGAGTCACTTTCAATTCGCTGAAAAGCAGAACCTTGAGTGGTTCAGGGACCCCGCTTTATTCCCGACTCTGAGGAAGATGTTCCTATTCCGTTCCCCAGGGAGATTTGCCTCACCATCTAGCAGAGCTCGAATCTATCAACCCGTGCTTGACTGACTGTCCATTTTCTCTCCAGGACTGGGAGGTTCTTCAAAGCAAGGACTGAATTTAATTCATTTTTCTGCAGTGCTCAGGAAAATGTGAAAGAATATCAGAATAAATTACCAGACGTGAACACAATCAGCGCTATAAGACCATCATTTTCATCATCAAAATTGCCAAGCTTAATTGAGTCATTATCACGTATAAGCAATCCACTAAGCACTCTACATGCATTGTGTCATTTAGTCCTCATAAGAACTCTGTGCCTGAGAAAATATCGTGTCCCATTTTCTAGATAAGGGAAATGTGGAGCATAAAATGAAAGAACTAGTCAGCAGAAAGCCAGGGTTCCAAAACAATCTGGATTCTACAGCCTGTGCTCATAAGCAATGACTTCAACCAATTTTACCAGCAAGTAGACCAAAAGCCATAGAAAAGCTTATGGTCCCTGACCAATTCCTGGAGAACGCCAACTAGAGTAAACTTCAGATACTTTTCTAGTTTCTGCATATGACAAAAAAAAAGTGAGTCTACAGGGTTAGAGCCACTCTATCCCTTGCTGGACATATGGAAGGCCTCCTACCGGTGAGATTTCAGTTTACCCTCTCTGGGCAATGGAGTGCTTCTGCTTCTTCTAAACTCTACGATTGAAGGTGAACTAAGAGGAGACATCTATATGACCCTGTAAGAAGGGAATACCTCGCTCACTGGCCAAAGATAACATAAATAAAGTAGGGAAGAAGCCTAAAAAATCAAAAAGGTTCCCCACTACTTCAGTGCCGAGTGGAAGGTCCCTACAAAAGCACAGTAACCAATGGCTACCCAAGAACCCCCTGAGATTCTTAGGAGATGGTACTGGTGGCCTGGATGGCTGGGAGGAAACACTGTCTTGTCTCTGAGATACGACATCAGAGACAAGAACATCCCAATAGTGACTGGGCACCCACAGAGAGTGTGATGAAACCGGCCTCGCTGGAGTAGCTTGCAGAGGTTCATGGGACTCAATGCGGGACTCTGAGGGGAGGGGCCTCTGGTGGCATTACTAGATTTGCCTTTTGCAGTATATCCACAGAGTTGCTGCGTGTCTTTTCTTCTATCAAGACTGGCCTTGGATCCTTTGCGGTCAGCTGTTTTGCAGCAAGTTGAAAGAAAACTATTAGACCATCCATGTAGGAATAGTCTTGGGTTTCTGGGGGGGTACCGTGAGTTCAGACACACTGAACAACCACTTTGTACTCAGTAGTACTAAGCTCATCACATAAAATAAAACATAGTTCTTGTCTTTAAGGAGCTTGGGCACCAGGCAGAAAAATCAACAAACTGATTACTACGTGAAAAGTTTTAGAAGTAGGTCACTTCGGGGCTACCAAATCTGGCAACATTTGCAAATACCAAAGTGGTATATTGATATTGTATTATATTAAATGATAAAGTAATATCTAAGTTTCTGGACTTCATGATCAACTGACAGTTTTAGGATCTTAAGAAGGAAATCACAATCTCAGTGAGACCCGAAGGACAAATTGGACAGGGGCAGAAAACATCTGAAATCTTCAAATCAATTTCATATTGCTAAAGCGGAACTTGGAGAGCTTGGAGGGCAGGCAGGAAATGATACCCAGTGAGGCCTACCCGATGAGCAGGGGTCATGCGAAGGCCTCGTATGCCCAGCTAATGAGTCTGGACTTTTTTTCTAAGGGAAATGAAAGTACAGTACTGAAGTTCTTGCACTTAAGAAAATAATTCTGGGTGAAACATAACTGGGAACAAAGTAAGGATGCTCACTGGAGTTAACAAAGATTCCTACTAGCAGGATCAGTTCAGGAACCTAATGTATTAAGTCAAGAACTACAGTAGAAATCGGGATGGTTAAAAATGGATAGAGGTGAGATAGAAGGTTCCCTATAACCATTGGAGAATTATTTGATTTCCTCCTAGACTAATAAAGGAGCCTGTCTTGAGACTATACATTTGAAACAAATCGTTTTAAAGCCATTAGAACTTCATTACTTCTAACCCAAAACTGGAAGAGAAAACAACTCTACCTTCTTGTGATGTGAGACTAAAGAATGTATCTAAATTTTAAAAAATTGATCAAAAGCTAGTTATTTTAATTAAGATAAGCTCTAAAATGTTAATAATCATCCTAACAAATGCTAAATCATCCTAACAAATTCCTTGCAGCGCAAAAATAAGTGGGGAGACTTCAAAATAAAAATGATAAACGAAAATCAACTTTTGGTTGGTAGCTTATATTTCAAATATATTCATCAAAGTATCAAACTTCTATAAATATATCATGCACAGATCTGAGCAAAGATATACCCTCTGTACTATACAATTATCGACACCAGCACTATGAAATGACCGAACCTCTTTGACATTATATGAATTTAGCAGAGACGACAGTGCTCCAGAATAATGCTCCCCTCAGCACAGAACCATGTCTCAAATTCAGCTCACCAGCATGAACTGATCATCGTTTGTTTCTCACTCCACTTATTTTTTTCCAGTGATAGTGATACTTCTCCCTCTTCCTACCCACCTCTTTCCTTCCCCCAGGGAGAACAGTGAAACGAACACTAAGGTTCCTTAAAGCAGGTAACTTAGTAACATAAAAGTGTCACCTACCCTTGGCAGTCCTTGTACGTTTGGTTAACTGTTTCCCACTGGGAGTCGAGCTGTGAGAGAGCTTCCTGGAGCTTCGCCCTTTCTGCAGGTATGGCACTTTGCAACGCTGCTGTCTTCTTATTGTGAATAACGTCAATCCGACCTGAGATTTGTCGCAGGCTATCCTTTATATTCTATATTATTGAAGATTAAAAAAAAAGAGAGAGAGAAAGAAATGAATCAGCTGCCTAGGGGATAAAAACCAATTATAAACCCTTGAAGTAACAAATGGTCTTGCAATTTTTAATGATTGACTTTAAAAAAAACTTATTGGGGTTATACTGGTTAACATAATTATACAGGTTTCAGGTGCCCGATTCTGCAAGACATCTCTGTGCACTACACTGTATGTTCTCCGTCCCGTGTCCAGTCCCCACCCATCGCCAGTCATCCCCTCACGCCCTTCCCCGCCTCCCCTCTCCCAGCCATCTCCACACTGTTACCCATGTCCACGAGGGCTTTCTTGTCCTTTTTTTTTTTGCTCAGTCACCTCCATTGCCCACGCCCCACTCTCTATGTCAGCCTGCTCTCTATATAAGAGTCTGTCTATTTCGCTTGTTAGTTTATTTTGTTCATTCAGTTCCACGTATGAGTGAAATCTTATGGTACCTGTCTTTCTCTTACTGGCTTATTTTACTTAAATACCATATTTCCCCATTTATAAGATGTGCCTTTTTTTTTGGAAAAATTTGGGGTCTAAAAACTGGGTGCATCTTACACAGTGGTTGTAGATTTCTTTTACTTGCATTTCCCGCTTTTTCGCGCTTGTTTTAGTGCTCATTGTTGAAGACAGTGATTCGTCATCAGACACAGATGAGGACAATGTAATGAATAAGAGTTTTGACAATTATGAGGAGTTGTGTGAATTGTATGATGAATAAAACTTGAGTCCAATAACTTTATGTGATACATTTTTTTTTTCAAATTTCGGGTCCCAAAATGAAGGTGCATCTTCTACATGGGGAAATACTCTTTGACTTTTTAGAATCATCAGCCCTGAAGCCCAGTGGTTTCAACATGCCCACTTCTCTCTCACCTCTCTACCACTCTATTTTACAGAGTAGCCCAATCACTCTGTACTCCCTGCATTCTTCATATTGCTTCAAGGCCCTTCTGCCTACCATTAAGTTATATGTCTACTGGTCTCTCTAGCACTAGACTAGACCCTGTGAGTGCAGGGATGCTATCTGTCTTACTTCTATTGGGTTTCCAGAGTTAAGACTTGTGCCTGGCTCATGGTAGATGACAATGTATTTTTGTTGAATAAGTGAAGAAAGTCAAACATATCCCATAAATTAACTGCACAGTTTTTATCTAGTCTGTATTTAAGGGGAAAAAAAATCACAAACCAAAAAGTTATTATGCAATAAAAATATTTTTAAATATTGATTTTCCAAAAACTTTTGCTACAAATGATATACTTGGCTAGTCTTGCTAGTATGAATTGTTTATTTTGCTCATCTGAAATTTCACAGACAATTCAACTGAGCAAATGTATTGAGCTCTTCCATGTAAAAGGATCAATATAGAGAAAGCAAGGCTGGGTGAAGCACAGTTTATTTGTTCATTTTTGAGAAGTTTTAAATTGATTTAATTCTGAATTAAGGGAGTTTGTGGTTTGGAGAACTGGAGGAAAAGATAAAAGTGTGGAAGCCCCAGCTAGATTATAAGAAAGAATATGACGAGGCCATGGCCGATTGGCTCAGTGGTAGAGCATCGACCCAGCATGTTCCAGGTTTAATTCCCAGCCAGGGCACACATGAGACAGGAGAAGCGTCCATCTGTTTCTCTACCCTCCCCCCTCTACTTTCTCTCTATTTCTCTCTTTCTCTCCCACAGCCAAGGCTCCACTGGAGCAAAGCTGGCCCCGGCACTGGGGATGGCTCCATGGCCTCTGCTTCAGGCACTAGAATGGCTCCTGTTGCAATGGAGCATTGCCCCAGATGGGCAGAGCAACGCCACGTAGTGGGATTGCCAGGTGGATCCTGGTCAGACACATGTGGGAATCTGTCTGACTACCTCCCCGCTTCAAACTTCAGAAAAATACAAAAAAAGAATATGATGAGTGATCTAAGCAGTACTGAATCTCTCTAGAAGTTCAGAGAAAGAATGAACCATATATCCTATTTGGTCACAAGCTCAGGAAAGAGATCATGAAGGAAGTGCAATTTGGGGCTTATCTAGTTGAAATGTGAATGACATTCTAGTCAGTAGTTACACATATACAAAAACAGGGAGCATAAGCAGGCATATCTGGCTTTTTATTTTGACATTTTAGAAATGTAGAGAATTAGGGAAAGATGGGTCAAGAAACAGAGGCTGAAGATGTTTAATGACGTGCTTTGAAGGCCCTAAAGGTAATTCAGTAACCAGTGGGAATCTATGACATTAAACAATTATAGAAAATTTCAAATATATAAAATGCAGGAAAATATGACAAAGAGTCCCCATGGACCTGTTTTCCAGTGCCAACTCCAATGAAGTCATGGACAACCTTGTTTCATTATAAGCTCACACATTCAGCTCCTCAGCTGGGCTATTCCTAAACAAGTTGATATAATATTTTATTCTTGAATACTTCAGCAAGTATTTCCAATATATATCAATTCTCCTCAAGGAAAGTACACATAATATCATTACCACACCTACCAACTTAACAAAACTTCATTAATGTAATCAAATATCTAATTGGTATTCATTATTACACTGACTTGAGAAATGAGTTTAAAAAGAAGATGCTAAAAAAAGGGGGGAAGAAAACGCTAAAAAGCAAAAAGAAGAAGATGCTACAAAACTGACAGTATGTTGGACTAGGAAGAGGAAAGGATTGAGTAACTTGCAGGTTTCTGGCACAGAGGTCTGGATGAACCGTTGTGTCACTGAGAAACACGATTTCAGATGCATGAACAGGCTGTGTGTGTGCATGCACGCTGGCGTGTGTATGTGTGTAAGGGACAAGTTCAGTTTTGGACATAATCCTATTGAGAAGTCTTTGGGGTATCAGACTGTACACTCCCAACAGGCAGCTGGCCTCAGATTTTGAGAAGAGGGATGGTATGGCAACTACTGTTGGGCCCGACATATCTCCACATGTCTGCATAGTCTGAGCTTTCTGAGCAAAGAGCGGTGGAGACGGGGTTAAAGGATAACTGAATAGCAAACAGACCTTGAAGTTTATACTAGCGCATTGCTCCAGAGGTTTAGAAACATCTCTCTCCGGAGTGCTTTGTTTATATTCTAAGCTACATTCCAAGAATAATAGACCCCTACCTGCCTCTCTCCCTGGAGATGATTTGCTCACATTCCAGAGCCAAGGCTGGTTTGTTCTCTCTCTCTTTCTCCTTTGTCCTCTCTCACCAGCTTCTCTGTGTAAGCTCTGATGTTCCTAAGTCCCTGATCTGGGCATTTCTCTCCTGTACTGCAACCCCTGTGTGATACACTTCTGGCCCTCACTGCCTTTTCCTGTGGGGATTGGGGCGTGGGAACTGACACAAAGCTGCTCTTGAATAATTAATATATGTTCTGACCCAGAGGTCTCCTGTTTCCCCCCAGATAAATACATATAGGTATAAAAATGTAACAAATACCAATGAACGGAATATTTTTTGCCTACTTCCAAGCAAAACTGGGGAGGGTTTTAATCAGGTATGAGACGGAGACAGGGCTAAATAGAAAGGGGCCCCTGCTGAGCCTGCAGCTTCTCTGAAGGCAGGCTCCGGAGCAAAAGCCACAAGTCTGGTTTGGCGGCAGGACAGTGGTCATGGGTTGGCCCCGGGGCGGGGCGTTCTCCTACCTCATCCCACCACTTCTGACTGTGCTGCATGCAGACTTGTCTTGGGGGAGAGCTAAGCTGTAGAAACAGGGGAAAATGTAGATGTTGGCTGTCAGGAGTAAAAAGTCAATGCTTACAGTGGGAACCTAAAACATTTAAAAAATAAAGACAAAAGCAGCTGTGTTCCCAGGCCTTGCAAATTAGCTAGAAAAAGGGTAAGATGCAACAGTAATTGGTGATGGAAATAATTTCAGAGAGAGAGGAGCTGTTTATAAAATTCCAAGATGTTCTCTTCAAATCTACACCTTGTGATCGAAAGGCTTTATTATTTTTTGGTCAACAAATCGGTTTAAATCAGGGGTAAGAATACTTATCTGACAGCTCCAGTATTAGCATAGGAGAGGACGTGGGGCATGCCAACACAGAAATGGCCTGTGCGAGCATTAATCCGGAGGAGTGCAGGTGAGAGCTGTCTCCTACCCGTGGTATGGACAGAATTGCGCATCACTGTAACATAGATGTTGTTTAGATGGTCAAATTTCTCCGGAAAGGTTTTTAGAGCAAAAAGAGTGATCAAAAACTGTGCCTAAGGATGAAGCTCTGTGGGAAGCAGAGGCAGACGGAATAGATAAATATGCCCAATGAGTAATTCTCATCGGACCAAGAAAAGGAACAGGAGTCAAGTCATTCAAAACCAAGGGAAGAAAGAAGAACAGGAAGGACGCAGGGAGCTGTCAGCAAGTCTAATGTAGCTAGGAACAGGAGAGAAAAGTCAACTTGGGAAACCCAGGGGGTCACTGGTGATCTTACAGAGCAATTTCAGCATTTTCGGAGTGTGAAAATATAAAGCTGCAGAGAGCAGACTGTCCTCCGCTGTCACCCTCCTTCACTACAAAACCGGAAAGAGCACAGTGCTACGCTACGGCTGCACTGATTTGACATAAGACACTTCTTCAGTGAAGAAAGGTTTACTATTAATAAAAAACAAAACTGATAATATAACAGAAACTTTTTAAAAGGGATGGTGGAATCTATAGAACAATACAAATGAACGAATGAAACAGACTCATAGATACGGCGAACAGACTGATGGTTGGAAGAGGTGAGGGTGTAGGGGTCTTGGTGACAAAGGCGAAGTGTCTGAGGCGTACAGAGTGGCAGTTACAAAACAGTCCCGGGGATACAGTGTATCGCACAGGGAATACAGTCACTAACATTGTAAACTGTGTGTGGGGCCAGGTGCGTACTGAAAATATCAGGGGAACACTTTCTAAGTATGTGATTGTCTAACCACTACGCTGTACAACTGAAACTAATACAAAGTACCGATAATATTGAGTGTAAATTATAATTGAAATAAATTTAAAGCAGTTTTGAAAAGATAGAATGGATCTGGTATATGCTAGCAGTGCCTTAAAAGTCACTGCACTCAAACATCCTTCTTACGTCCCTGATTTTTGTTTGTTTGTTTTGTTTTTTAATTCACCTGGCCAAATTTCATGACCATCTTCTGAAGACTCTGAGCCTTGGGTGGAAGATCTGGGGCTATCCCACTGACTTGATCAGGTCTGGTGCTAGGAAGCTGCACCAACATGGCTTCTCTGTCTTGTTTCTTTTACCTCCACTGCCCCGGGCAGCCTAGTTTCCCCACCACTTGCACTGCCGCAACTCAACTCCTAATGATGTAAGACGTGGACGCTGTCTCCCTGTGGCTGCAGCTGCCCCAGGGTAGAGACCCAGGTCTCGAACAAGTTCTTCACTTGATACCAAGCAGCCAGCCTACGGACACGATGCTTACTTACATTCACATTGGGGCACGCAGCCATATTGGTCTGCTTGGGTAGCCCAAACACTTTAAATGAATGGTTGCAATCTCATACGAGAGTAAAATTAAAGAGAAGACAAGGAAGAGCTTCCTCACCAAGATAAAAGTAATCCATTATGGCTTTGGTGTAGTGTGGTATCGAGTGTGTGTGGAGGGAGTGTGCGTGCCTACGTACACGCATACACAAACACAGTCTGTCTCTGAGGATGTGAGCTTGCAAAGCTTCCTGATTTTAACCTAAATCTCTGCAGAGCTCCGAATTCTCTGGAAAGAGGTACAATTGCTCAGAACCGAATTACGGACCATTTTAGCAATGTTGAGCAGCATGTTGCAAAAGCAAGAGGACTTTCTACCTTAGATGAGAAAAGCAAAAAGTGGGGCAGGAGATGTCATAATCCCTGGATATCTAGATAATAGCTTCTTGGTGCATTCTCAGAGAAGGCTGTCTGAACTGGCTGGAGTCCAAGAAATCCTTTTTCTAATTCCTACACGTACCCCTGTCCCTGAGGCATTGCACACAGAAAAATGGTATTACGCACCAAAGAAAATTCTCTAGCAGTTTCCACAGTTTAAAGCCAGAGTTGAGCTCTTTTATAGCTTTTTACAATTTTAGTTGGTCTAGAAATAAGTGATCTTTACAGTTTCTGACCCTCTAAAAATGAAACCGTAGTCCCTGTGGTTGCTATGGTGATAAAAAAAATCCGTAGAATCTATTATTTCCATTTCTACCCCTGAGCAGTTCCTTATCTTACCTGAAAATATTAAGGAAAACTGACGAAGTGCCCACTTTTTAGTCAACTTCGTTCTTAATGTTGACATGGCCCATGTATCGCACTGACCTGCCAACCCCCACTTCAGTTCTGTGAGATGCGTATTGTTAACTACTCTTCCTGCAAAAGGAAATTTTAATTTCTGAAAGGCGCTTGTATGTGAGTTTATAAAATTTTAAGTCCTTAATATTTTAAAATAGCACCCTTACAGCTCTGATTCACAAAAGCAAATAAATACAATAGGACCTTTATTTCAACATTGTTCATACAAAAAAAAATTAGATAGTGAAGTAATTTTCACAATTGAAAGATGAAGTCTGGATATGTAAGACAAAGAAAAATAAAATAAAAGACTATGAACTAGGCTCCTTTAATTCGTATTTCTAGTTGAAAAGTTTATTGTTTAAATAAGAGCTCATTGATAACATAGACAATAATGTAGGCCTCAAATATGAGATAACTAATACTTTAAACAGGGTTTCCCTGTAAAAAGAGAATCAGTTTTAAAGGGGGTTCATAAAACAAGCAATCTGAAGCTAAAATGCAATTTCTGTCAAGATACCAATGGCATATTTCACAGAACTAGAATAGTACAAACATTTATTTGGAAGCACAAAAGACCCCCGAATAGCAATCTTGAGAAAGAAGAACAATGTTGGAGGAATCATGCTACTTTATAATACTCTATACTACAAGGAAATAGTATTCAAAACAGCCTGGTACTGGCATAAAAACAGACATACAGACCAATGGAACAGAATAGGGAACCCACAAATCAACCTATGCTGTTTTGGTGAATTAATTTGTGACAAAGGAGGCAAAAATATACAATGGGACAAACATGGGATATTCAATAAGTGTTGTTGGAAATATTAAACAGATATATGTAAAAAAATAAAACTAGACTACCTTCTTATAGCATACACAAGAATAAACTCAAAATGGAATAAAGACTTAAATGTAAGACTTGAAACCATAAAAATCCTAGAAGAAAACATAGGTAGTAAAACCTCAGACATTTCCTGAGCAAAATTTTTTCTGATATATCTCCTTAGGCAAGGTTACAAAAGAAAAAATAAACAAATTGGACTATCAACCTAAAAAATGTTTGCATAGCAAAGAAAACCATCAAGAAATTGAAAAGAATCCACTGAATGGGAGAAGGTATTTGCTGATACATCTGGTAAGGGACTGATATTCAAAATTTATAAAGAACTTAAAAAACTCAACACCAAAAAACGAGCAATCTGGCCCTGGTCAGTTGGCTCAGTTGGCAGAGCGTTGGCCTGGCATGCAGATGTCCCAGGTTTGATCCCCAGTCATGGCACACAGGAGAAGTGACCATCTGCTTCTCTTCCCCTCTCTCTCCCCTTCTCTGTTCCACTCCTGTAGCTAGTGGCTCTGTTGGTCCGAGTGTTGGCCCCAGACAGGGGTTGCAGGGTGGATCCTGGTTGGGGCGCATGTGGGAGTCTGTCTCTCTATCTATCCTCCTCTCACTTAAAAAAAAATAAAAATGGGCAAAGGACCTGAATAGACACCTTTCTAAAGAGGACATACAAATGACAAATAGACATATGAAAAGATGTTCAATGTCACTAACCATTAGGAAAGTGCAAATTAAAACCAAATGAGATATCACCTCACACCTGTCAGAATGGCACTCATCAATAAATCAACAAACAACAAGTGTTGGCGAGGATGTGGAGAAAAGGGAACCCTCCTGCTCTGCTGGTGGGAATGCAGACTGGTGCAGCCACTGTAAAGCAGTATGGAGATTCCTCAAAAAATTAAAAACAGGACTGCCTTATAACCCAGTGATCCTACTTCTAGTAATTTATCAAAAGAGACCTGAAACACTAATTCCAAAGAATATATGTACACTCTGTCAATCGAAGCATTATTTACAATAGCCAAGATCTGGAAGCAGCCCAAGTATCCACCAATAGATGAGTGGATAAAAAAAGCTATGGTACAGTTATACAATAGACTACCACTTGGCCCTAAAAAAGAAGAAAGCCTTGCCTTTTGTGACCACAAGGATGGACCTGGACAGTATTATGCTTAGTGAAATAGCCAGTCAGAGAAAGACAAGTACTATACGATTTCATTCACATGGGGAATCTAAGGAACAAAATGAACTCACAAGCAAGACAGAGACAGACTCATAGATAGAGAGCAGGAGCTTCCTGAGGGGATAGAGGGATTGAGTCCCCACCCAAAAAAAGAGGAAAAATTAATGGAAACCAACAACAGTTTGGTGACTGCCAGGGAGGTGATGGTAGAGGGCAGATAAATAGTGATGGATGAGATTTGATTTGGGGCAGTGAACACACAATACGGTGTACTGATTATGTGTTATAAAACAGTGCACCTGAAATCTGTATAATTTTATTAACCAGTGTCACCACAATAAATTCAATAGAAAGGAAAAAGAAAGTTTGTTCATTAAATAGGAGCCTTCACTGGGCTAAAAAGAGAAACTAGAGACTATAGACAATTTATCTAGGAAACCAAACAATGGACTCATTTGCCAATTAATCAGGTTTAAATAAAGATCTCAAGTAACTTTTTTTTTGTGACAGGGATAGAGAGAAAGACAGAAAGAAGGACAGACAGACAGGAAGGGAGAGAGATGAAAAACATCAATTCTTCATTGCGACACCTTAGTTGTTCATTGATTGCTTTCTCACATGTGCCTTGACTAGGGGGCTACAGCAGACTGAGTGACCCCTTGCTCAAGCCAGTGACCTTTGGGCTCAAGACTTTGGGCTCAAGCCAGTGATCATGGGGTCATGCCTATGATCCCACACTAAAGCCGACGACCCTGCACTCAAGTCAGGTGAGCCTGTGCTCAAGCCAGTGACCTTGGGGTCTCGAACCTAGGTTCCCTGTGTCCCAGTCCAATGTTCTATCCACTGTGCTACCACCTGGTCAGGCTCAAGTAACTCTTAATTTAACTATGCTCTGGTCTTTATTATAACAGGCAGATTTCTGCTAGTTTTTTTTCCATTTAATGTACAGTGACAACTACTCCTTGATGTCAGAATGTTTCATTACAGAGCACACCTTTGCCAACCTAAATGGCAAATCTATTTGTAGGAATGTCAAAATAGATACCGTAGAAACTGAACAATGCTGGAGTCCATTGATCAGGTACAGTAATATCTGAGATAAACTGAACTTACTGTTAATCACTTCGGATAAAAATAAACTTAGAACTTATTGTTGTTGTTTTTTAATTTTTCCACTGATTTGAGAGAGAGAGAGAGAGCAAGGGAGGGAGAAAGGAAGTGAAGAAGGGAGGGAGGGAAGGGAGCGAAGCATCAACAGGCCGTTCCGCCTCATTGCTACATTTCCCTGTGCACTCCTTATAAGCTTCTCATCTGTCCCTGACCGGGGACGGAACCTACAACCTCAGCACATTGGGACGATGTTTTAACCACTGAGCCACCCTGTCAGGGCCTGACTGAATTTGTGATGTCCTTTCTTACCTATTGCTAAGTACTTTGTTTCAAAAAGACCATGAAACATGCCAGCATTATTTCTGTTGTACCTTCTCTGTAGTCCTGAAAATAAATGGGCATCTCACAACAATAAAATATAAAACTCAATTCAGCAGTCGCTTACAATTCAGCATATAATTAAGAAAATGAGGATGTCTATAACTAACAGGCGCCTTTAGGCCTGTGGTAAACCAAGGAAGCTCAAACACACCTTCACGAGTTTGAAACTCTTTATCAAGGTAGGATTTTTAATAATACGTTGATCTCAGGATGCGTATATAAACGATCATCTGCAATTTTGTCTTTTATTTTCAAGTTAGCAATAAAATATTTTAAAAGTATTTACAAAATATTGATTTCAAATTTTGCTAATGTTCCTTTAGTAAAAATGTTTCATTAAAGAAGAAAAACTGTCTTAAATTGAAATAGTATCATTCTAGAGATATAAAAAACATAAGTTAAAATTTAATATAATGTGAAATTGACTGTTCAGTGTATTTTTCCCCTAAAAGTGCCTTCCATATTTCAATGATATTCTGGTTTGAAGTAGATTAAAATTCATTTTTTGGGGGAAAAAACTATAAAATTGCTTTCTAGTGATTCCTCGGTTTTCATTTCTCAGTGACTCATGAGAGCAGATGGCTATAAACACCTGTAAATCACTTTGTTTTTACTGTATTTATTTCTGAAGGAAATTTCTTTTCATCACTTCTCTTATAGCATTTGCAATGCATCTTCTCCATACCTCCCTAATCTTACCTAGTTCTGCTATGTCCCGGGTTTTTCCCTGCTTCTCCGTCTTCACTAACTCAACAAGGATCTTCTGAAATCTACCATGTGCCTGTTATTTTCTGTGCACTGGGGATATAATAATGAGCCAGAAAGACTAAGTCCTCCTGTGATTGTTAGCCTACAAAGACTCTGCTGTAGCCCTAAGCGGAGTTAGTCATTAAATGACTTGGTCTCTACATCTGCTGGATGTCCCCTCTGTTGGACATGGTCAACAATGTGTCTGTAACATCATCCTGGCATCTTGCTTGTCCTGTTTTCCACCTCCATCAATAAGATCCACTTGTGTCAAGGTGACATTTAGGTCATGGAGCAGCTAAGATTGTCTACAGAGGTGAGGTTATAGGAATGAGGGCTGGGAAAGGAACATAACAAAAGACCCATATTTTGCCTGACCAGGCAGTGGCACAGTGGATAGAGTGTCTGACAAGGATGTGGAGGACCCAGGCTCAAGACCCCGAGGTCGCCAGCTTGAGCATGGGTTCATCTGGTTTGAGCAAGGGGTTTCTTGGTCTGCTGTAGCTCCTGGTCAAGGCACATACGAGAAACCAATAAATGAACTAAGGAGCCGCAATGAAGAATTGATGTTTCTCATCTCTCTCCCGTCCTGTCTGTCTGTCCCTATATGTCCCTCTCTCTGACTCTCTCTGTCTCTACCACAAAAAAAGACCCATATTTTGTGAGCAAGTGTGGAAGAAGAGCCAACAAACTACTTCCAATGGTTCCCAAATATATATCTCTTGCCCTGCCTGGTGGGCTCAGTGATAAGAGCATTAGCCCGGTGTGTGGATGTCCTGGGTTCGATTCCCAATCAGAACACACAGGAGAAGCATCCATCTGCTTCTCAACCCCTTCCCTTCTCTTTCTCCTCTTCCTTTCTTTCTCTATTTCCCCCTCCCACAGTCATGGCTCAACTGAATCAAGTGCATCAGCCCTGGGCACTGAAGATGGCTCCGTGGAGCCTTTACCTCAGGTGCTAAAAACAGCTTGGTTGTGAGCATGGCCCTAGATGGGCAGAGCATCAACCCCAGACAGGAGTTGCCGAGTTAATACTAGTCAAGGCACATACAGGAGTCTGTCTTTCTATCTCCCCTCCCATTACTTGGAAAAGAAGAAAAAAAAAAGAGAGAGTCTCTCCTGAACTCTGACATATACATCCAACTATTTCTTTGAGGACTATCCGGATGTCTAATAAACACCTCAAGGTTAACAACATATCAAAACTAAACTGATACAAACTTTGTACCCTAACCTGATCCTCCTGCAATTTTCCACATTCTGTAGCTAACGGCAGCTCCATTCTTTCAGTTGTTCATTTTAAAATTCTTAGTGTTATCCTTGAATCCTCTCTCTACCAACCCACCTGCAATTGGCCACCAAATCCTATGGGCTCTACCTTTAGAATATATCCAGAAATTGACCACACCAGCACATTGATCCAAACTATAGTCTATGCTTGGGTACTTTGGAATATGAGTTTAATAACAGTGATTTCTTCACAGGGTTGTGGTGATTACCATATGAGTTACCACAGGTAACAAATTTAGAACATGCCCTGGCACATAATAAATATGTGGTATTTCTTTTTTTTTTTTTTTGTATTTTTCTGAAGCTGGAAACGGGGAGAGACAGTCAGACAGACTCCCGCATGCGCCCCACCGGGATCCACCTGGCACGCCCACCAGGGGTGACGCTCTGCCCACCAGGGGGCAACGCTCTGCCCCTCTGGGGCATCTCTGTTGTGACCAGAGCCACTCTAGCGCCTGGGGCAGAGGCCAAGGAGCCATCCCCAGCGCCGGGCCATCTTTGCTCCAATGGAGCCTTGGCTGCAGGAGGGGAAGAGAGAGACAGAGAGGAAGGAGGGGGGGGCTGGAGAAGCAAATGGGCGCTTCTCCTGTGTGCCCTGGCTGGGAATCGAACCCGGGTCCCCCGCACGCCAGGCCGACGCTCTACCGCTGAGCCAACCGGCCAGGGCTGGTATTTCTTAGTAATGTCCAAATTCCAACTATATTCAAAACATAAATACTCAAGGGCTTTCTCCTCTATAAAATTATTCTTAGTTTTGGCCTTCTACATTGCCTTCTCCATAAATTCGGTTCCATTAATGTCTTAAGCTATATATTTTGGATATATTATTTCTTTCCTACATTTACTACTTTCTACCTTGTATGTACAACACAGAATAAGTGCTGGCGAGGATGTGGAGAAAAGGGAACCCTCCTGCACTGCTGGTGGGAATGCAGACCGGTGCAGCCACTATGGAAAACAGTATGGAGCTTCCTCAAAAAACTGAAAATCAAACTGCCTTTTGACCCAGCTATCCCACTTTTAGGAATATACCCCAAGGACATCATAGAACGGCTCCAAAAGGAGAAATGCACCCCCATGTTTGTGGCAGCATTGTTCACAATAGCGAAGATCTGGAAACAGCCCAAGTGTCCATCAGAGGACGAGTGGATTAAAAAGCTTTGGTACATATATACTATGGAATACTACTCAGCCATAAGAAATGATGACATCGGATCATTTACAATAACATGGATGGACCTTGATAATATTATATGGAGTGAAATAAGTAAATCAGAAAAAAAACTAAGAACTATATGAATCCATACATAGAAGGGACATAAAAATGAGACTCAGAGACATGAACAAGAATGTGATGGCAACAGGGGTGGGGGGTGGGGGGAGGGGGGAGGGGGCGAAGAAGGAGAGAGGGGTTGGGGGAGGGGAGGGGCACAAAGAAAACCAGATAGAAGGTGACAGAAGACAATTTAACTTTGGGGGAGGGATATACAGCTCAATCAAATGTCAAAATAATCTAGACATGTTTTCTCTCAACATATATACCCTGATTTATCAATGTCACTGCATTAAATTTAATAAATAAATTTTGAAAAATGTTCTTTTCAATTAATATTACAAATCACCAGAGTGCAGGGGTCATGTCTTATGTTTCTTTTAGAGTGTTAAGCACAGCATTCAGGCCTTAATAAGTATTTGTTGTTTTGAAGTGAAAAACTGTGTTGAAGCTCTGAATCTTAACTTGCTTATAAAAATCCAGCGTGAACTGGATCACTGACACCAACTGTTACATTGTTCCTCACCCACTGAGGTATGCATTCAGGCTCCCATAGATGTTATAAGCTATTCAGCTACCTCCCTGTTTATTCTATTTTACTGGTTCTTTGGCTTTTTGAGTAGAGAGTGGAATAACAGTCCATCTGCATTTCCTGGCGAAGTTTCTCCATGATTTCCTCTCAGTGACTCAGATACCTAACAACAAAGTCCTTTAATCAGAGATTATGTCTGTCCACGCTTCCCAAATGCCACAGAACGCCAACAGAAACAAAAAGAACCAGGCAAACCTGCACTTCACTGCTCCAAGTGTTCCTCAAAAACACTCTAGACCCAAAGCGCCAACTAAACTGCAAATGATTTCACAAGTCATTTTGCATTCGCTACAGTTTGTTTTGGACTGCGCACACTTTAGTAAAATCGTTTACTAAAAAAAATCTCCGTAGAAAATTTGGCTCTTACACATGGTAATGGAGACTGTAAATGCAAATGCCTTTTTCTTCATTAAAAATTAGACATGTGGTATGCTATGTTTCCAATTTCTTTAGAACCGGGATATATTTCTAAGTCTTATGCAGCTAAACAGAGAAGGGGCAGGTAGGTTTTATGGGGAAAACACGGGGAAACCTACAAACTGATTAGCACTGAGTAATGGAATTGAAAATGTGACCAGGATGGCTTTCTTCCCTCTTTTCCCTTAACACGGGGTGCTTGGGTTACAATAGTCCCAACATACATACAACGTTTCGAGTTTATGATGCTCACTCCCATCAAAACTTACAAAAATTGAGACATGTGTGTTTTGGCTTATGCCATTAGCACCGTACTTATGGACTACGTGGGCAAACTGGTTTGGCTGCAAGCAGAGGAAGAAACACAGTAACACAGCATGTTCGTGTTGTTATGTTCTACATTATGATTTTACAACTGTGTTAGGATAGGTAAGTGACTTAGGCTACGGTGTGTTTCAACCCACACCAAAATCAGGTTATGTCACTGTCATAGGAACTGAACTGTGTCGTAACCTGAGGACCCCCTGTATGCTCCTTTTTTTTCTGTTTCAATGCACAACCCCTTATTTTTCTGATAAAGAGTGAAAATCCACTATGAGTGATCAGTAAGTTCATAAATTACTAGCAAATGAGACAGAATGTAATTGAGTCTTTACAAATTAATACAGATGGCAGTACAAGGGTTTGGAAAAACAGGAAACATATTTGGTAATATTTTACCTATTTTATGAATGATTCATGCTGTTAATGCAGGGAGAGCATGCTTGCCATCACTGTGTTTTACATGAGAGATGGAAAAGCAAAAATTGCTTCATGTAATCATTCCGAACCTAAATGCACAGTTAAGGAAAACAAAACAAAACAAAAACCACGATATAGGAGTAGGACCCTAACATTCAACCTTATTTCCTGTCCTGATTGGAAGTTCTATAAACTTTTTTTTTTGAAGCAGAGACAGAAAGAGGGACAGATAGGGCAGACATACAGGAAAAGAGAGAGAAGCATCAATTCTTTGTTGTGTCACCTTAGTTGTTCATTGATTGCTTTCTCATACATGCCTTGCCAGGGGGCTACAGCAGAGCGAGTGACCCCTTGCTCAAGCCAGTGACTTTGGGTTCAAGCTGGTGAGCTTTGTTCAAAGCTGATGAGCTGTCTACGGCAACACCACCCTTTACGCACCCCGTCTCGCCTGATCTCAGAAGCTAAGCAGGGTTGGGCCTGGTTAGTACTTGGATGGGAAACCAGATGAGCCCTCGCTCAAGCCAGTGACCTCAGGTTTCAAACCTAGGTCCTCTGTGTTCCAGTCTGGTGCTCTATCCATTGCATGACCACCTGGTCAGGCCCGATGAACTTTCTTAATAATGAGAACATCCTTTAATCTTTTGTCTAAGTTTTGGCAAATTAAATGTGGAATTGGTAAATTGTGGGGTCCATTAAGTATATGTGATTTACAATACAAAGTTCTTGATTTTTTCCCCCTTGAATGTTTAATGGTACATATTAGAATTCAGAAATAAGCAGACTTGGGTAAAAATCATTGTATGGAACTATATGCAATTGCTAATATTTGAACATTTTGATCTACATAAAGTTAATTCACTGGGTTCAACTGAATGTTTTGATAGCATAAATAACATGTTGTTATAGTGTTAATACCATTCATGCTCATAATTAACAATTTAAGCAGGAAAATAAATAACAGACTGGTTTTTTTCTAAATATCACAAGAAACACAACAAATAACAAAAATAATTTTCAAACTACAAACAAAAAGAAAGAAAAAACCACTACCGATTAAACCATTTTTCACTTAGAGTTTCAATGCTTGTAAATGTTTTAAGATACTGTTCTATACTTAGAATACAAAATTTTAAGTACTGAAATAGAATTGGAAATAAAACAATTCAACATATCTAATTAAAACCAAAGTCTAAACGACAACAAAAGCAAACAAACTAGAAAAATACATCTTATTCTTGGTAAAAGCCATGGTGCATGGAAACTTGAAACAATTTACTTTGCATTCTTGTAACTCAAAAAGTATATATAAAAAGTGACTTATAATCAATAGAAGAATGAAAAATTTGATCCCTGAATAAGTAATACATAGCTTTGAAAATACAGTATGACTGAAAGTATATAAGATTCTCTAACAGATATTTTTGTGGAAAACAAAATTTTTTTAGCTTATGTACATTTTCTTATGTTAGTTTAAATTTTTCTGTACCTTTAGGCTATTGGCTAAATCCGAAAATAACTTTGTGCATATTTTACGCTATTGTTCACATTTTATTTAAAGTTTTTTACATATCAATATGCAGTTCTATAAGGTTTACCACATTCTGAAAGGCAAGTTATTTTTAGGATTATTTGCATGGACATTTAATTTACCATAATTTATAAGATTTTGAATATTTGATGAAGAAAATATGAGTTTTACAAATCTTGAAATTTAATAAACCTATATAACTTTATTCTTTCTTTACAGTAGAGCCACTGAGTAGACTGGGACAGGTATTGTCTTTAATCTAATTTCAAAATTAAAAAAAAAAACCCTGAAACTTTAAAATTTTATGTGACTTGCCCAAGGACAGAGCTATTAAGAGTCAGACTGAGTGTGTAAATCAAAGTCTTTTAGGTTCAAATCCAGTGCTTTGCTAATCTCTCTAGCCTACTCCTTGTCATAATCATATAATGTAAGCTCAGCGACTGAGAACAACATTATTAATATTTTAATTATGCGTGGGTTTCCTACCAAACACTTTCATAAATGACTGGTTTATTTTTATTATTATTTCTTTTTTAGATTTTATTTATTGATTTGTAGTGAGTGAGAGGAGAGAGAGAAAGAGGGAGGAGGAGCAGGAAGCATCCACTCATAGTAGTCGCTTTCTGTATGTGCCTTGACTGGGGAAGCCCAGGAATTCAAACTGGCAACCTCAGCCTTCCAGGTCAATGCTTTTATCCACTGAGCCACCACAGGTCAAGCCATCAATGACTGGTTTAAAATTCAGCATACACAAACCTAGATCAAACTTCTCCACGTTGGCGTCTGTGTGTGGATTGTTAGAATTCACACATCTGGATGATATAACCTAATATAATGTAAAACATGCTACATTTGTTTCTTTTTTTCAGCCTTGGCACTGACAGCACTTGCTCTGTTCTCTTTGATCATGGATCTGTGCTCACCAGACTGTCATTCATTCATTCAACTGACCTACACTGAGGTCCTCCTGAGATCTAGGTACTGTTCTAGTTGTGGAGACAAGATTGAACAAGAACAAGATACTATTTTTTTTCTCCCTATCGGTCTAATGCAGGGGTCCCCAAACTTTTTACACAGGGGGCCAGTTCACTGTCCCTCGGACCATTGGAGGGCCGGACTATAAAAAAAACTATGAACAAATCCCTATGCACACTGCACATATCTTATTTTAAAGTATAAAAAACAAAACGGAAACAAATACAATATTTAAAATAAAGAACAAGTAAATTTAAATCAACAAACTGACCAGTATTTCAATGGGAACTATGCTCCTCTCACTGACCACCAATGAAAGAGGTGCCCCTTCCAGAAGTGCGGCGGGGGCCGGATAAATGGCCTCAGGGGCTGCATGTGGCCCACGGGCTGTAGTTTGGGGACCCCTGGTCTAATGTATGATGGATGTCGGTCACCATACGGGACAGGCCAGAAGGAGTAGGTGACACATTTGCAAACTACTGGAAATGGTGAAATGGTATCTTTTGCTGTTGCTGACTCAGTACCACCCTTTTAACAAATACTACAGTTCAAGGAATATACATACACTTAAATGCATGTGTACACATGCGCTTTCAGACAACCCTGCGTTATTGTTTTCACATTTGGGGCTTTAAGGAGTTCTGGCGAACAAAAATGGCTTGAGACCCATTTTAACTCGGTTAACAGGAGAGCACACAACTTTCATTTCTAAGAAAAGAGAATTATAGAAACCCATTAGTAGCTGTTGTGACAGCAGCCAGCGGGGAGTCGATCTATCTTCAAATTGAAAACGAGAAATTGGAGTACCAAAGACTCAAACGGCAGGTCATTTTCACTCTCTGGAATCTGTCTTTATTTGGCAGATAAAGGCAACACCCTATATAAATCGAATTCTGACTCTCTTTATGTCCCATGCAGCTACCAGGCAGTACATTAACGACAGATCGAATCGGGAAGAGTGTTCAATCAAAAGGCATTAGAGTACTTATTAATTAAATTTTTCGGAGCTTCTAAAGAAATGGTTTCAAGTTATTTTTCATGACTCTATGGTAAGTTGCCCTTTAAACTTCTTTGTTCTTCACTGTTTATGGTCTACATGTGAAGCACACTTTCTACAAACAACTATTTATTTTGGTCAAAACCGTCTCCATGGGATAATGCATTGGTTTGTTTTTTGGGTTTTTTTTTTAATAAAATAATGAATCAGTAATTATACAGCGCTGATCAAAAATGACATGATAATTAGTCAGAAAACAGCTTGAATCATTCAGGAAGAAAAGAAAAGGTCCCACATCTTAAATTTTAACCTCAAAATTTCTACCAGTCTCATGAATTGTAAGTTTTAATGTGAAAGTTTCTGACTTCCAGAATGTATAGGATGGGGATCACCACAGTAGTCTTGCTGGGAGAATGAATGGGACAGGAGTGAGTTTTTAATGGGCATTTTAGCAATGATGGGAGTAAACTTTGGCACAGGACTCGGAGTGGGCCGGCTGCGGGGTCTGATGAAATACTGTCAGAGAAAAAAGAATGAATGAATTCCTACAAAAGAGAAAGCTGTATAAAGTAGAAAGAAAAACTGTACCAAAGCACATATAAATACAAACTGCGTCTGGTCATAATACTGCAAATACATATAATCCCTTCACTATAAAAGAAATGGAAAATGAAGTACAAGAGAAATGATTTAAGTAGGATTTAAATCACAGTTACTAGATTAATATTTGTAAAAAAATATATATATTCCAGTTAAAATTCACAAATATAAATAGCAAATGGCACAAATAAATCCCAAATCACAAGACCAGTTGAAGAAAGGAATTATATTTATAACTGAATAAATGTGGTACTTGAAAAACTTAAATTTTCCTTAGAGAAATCAGCAAATGATTACATTATTGAAAATGTTATATATAGAGTCCAAAAAACTCAGTTCTTATAATATGATAATACATGAATAAAATCATACTTTTCCCATGCACCAAACTAGTCTATTAGAAAATTTATGTAGAATTTTAAAAGCATTTGTAATCAAATTCTGCTTTGCCAATTTCCATGAGCTGTGATTATTTAATTTAGAATAATTATAATATCCTTTTGCAGGGATATTACTATATTAAATTGGCAAAAAATCTAACACATCATCTAGTATGTCCCTGTCTTACAATGTACCCAGAAAGCTATTCTCTTACCTTCCTGCAGATTTGTACATATAGCATCATCTTCCATTATCTGATTTTCCTAATACCAGAGTGGAAAAATAATCACTTTGCACGTGGCACTAGTTCTGTCTTCAACCAAGTGATTGGCATCATCATTACATTCGTGCTTAAATGTAATGAAACAGATTCCAAAGGAGAGTGACTTGGACCAGGATGATCTGACCTCCATTGTCAGTACTTTGCCCCTGCTTCAAGGCAAGACTGGAGTATGGCAGACACAAAATATCTATGAGAAGGAATCTCACATCCCTCTGGGACCTTCTGCCAAATTCACAGGACACCTAAAAATCCCTGAGCCCCAAATCTGCTGAGCATGGTCTTCATATACCCATGCTCAAGTTTCCGGTTAAATGCAGAACCAAATGTGCTAGCTTGACTTTGAAAACATTAAAACCTCTCCTTGCCACTCTAGTCCTGGCCACTGGAATCTCTTTTCCAACTGTTCTTGTTTTTCCTCTCGAGTCCCTCGAGTTCTACTTTCTACTTTTTAAAGTGTAAGTCAGATCCTGTGGCTTGTCTTCTCAGAAGCCTACAAGGGCTTCTGTCTCACTCAGAGAGGAAGGCAGTCCTCACAAGTGGCCCGCCAGGCCGGCCACAACCTGGACCTCCGCAGCTCCATTGCTCTCAGGCTCTTCTACCATCCCCCACTCTTTCTGCTCCCGCCACAACGGATTTCCTGATGCCCACTGGTCAAGGTAGGCATGCTCGCCACAAGTCGGCCTTCACGTTGACTATTTCCTATGCCCAAACATCAAGGATAACACCCCTCCCTTCTTCAGACCGCTGCTCCGATGTCCTTTCCATTCTGTTTAGAACCGCATCCCCAACTCTTGCCATATACAGTACTCCTTTACCTTATTCTGTGTGTTCCTTTTTTCATAACATGTTTTAACTTTAAGTATACAATATTTACTTTTCTACTATTTGTTTGCTTATATTCTGTCTCCCACAGTTATAATAAAAGCTGAATCAAGGGAGGGTCCATTGGTGTGCTTGTTAATTTTTTTAAGACTTTATTCATTTTAGAGAGAGAGAGAAAAAAAAAATAAGGGAGGGGTGGAAGAGGAAGCATCAACTCTCATATGTGCCTTGACCAGGCAAACCTAGGGTTTCGAACTGGGGACCTCAGAGTTCCAGGTTAATGCTTTATCCACTGCACCACCACAGGACAGGCTTGTTTGCAAATTTTTAAGCATTAACAGCAATGCTTGGTGTGTATAAGAGCTGAACATTTCTGAATAAATGAATCCCCACTCCTTGAATTAGCAGCTTATCCTAAGAACTTTTCTTTTTAGGCCTGGAGGGCCATGAATAAAAACCGAACCGGTCAAAGGAGACTCAAGAACTTGGCTTTGCAATCTTTGTCTTTCTAAGCTCACAGCAGGCTATCCCAGCACAGTCAAGGTTGGACAAGGGTGGCCTTTATTTCTGGAGCCTATCCAAACTCTACGTTGGGCCCACCTGTCCCGTCAACATCTGTGTGCTTTCTTTTTTTGTTTTGTTTTGTTTTTGGTGTTGTTTTTTGTTTTGTGACAGAGACAGAGAGAGGGACAGATAGGGACAGACAGATAGGGAGAGAGATGAGAAGCATCAGTTCTTCGTTATGGCACCTTAGTTGTTCACTGATTGCTTTCTCATATGTGCCTTGATCAGGGGGTTACAGCAGACCGAGAGACCCCTTGCTCAAGCCAGCGACCTTGCGCTCAAGCGGGTGAGCCTTGCTCAAACCAGATGCACCCATTCTCAAGCTGGTGATCTCAGGGTCTTGAACCTGGGTCCTCTGCATTCCAGTCCTAGACTCTACCCACTGAGTCACCACCTGGTCAGGCTGTGCACTTTCTTCACATAGCTACACTTCTGGCCACCCTCTTGACCACCAAATGAAATGTTATCCACCATAATCAGAGCATCTATATATCATCTGTTTAGATGAGACCACTGAAATGATACACATCTGATTTCTTTCTTTCCTCCATGTTCTTTACTTCTTCCAGCTTTCTTTTCTCCTATTTCTTTCCCTCTCTCCTTCCCTCTAGTTCTTCCTGCCTTTTTTGCAATCTCCTCAAGGTGGCATGACTTAAGATGGAATTAGAACCCAGGACCTTTCCTTATGGCCTGAGCCTGACAGACCTCAGTATTCTACCATGTTTTGCTGAAGTTCACGCTTGTTCTGCTCAACATAGCACCCAAGAAACAGCTAGCTAACAGGTGGTGTAGATACTGGTTAACAGAGTACATCACGAGTTACTGCGCTTGCCTTCAAGTCCTTGCCCTGCCAATGCTAACTATGAATTTTGTCCAGTTACTTTCCATTTCTTCAGTTTCTTTATATGTAAAATGGGGATAATAATCTTAGATGCTGAGAAGAGTTTGGAGGAAAATGCAATGAGTTAACATAGGCACATGTTGCACGAGTGCCTAAGCACTATATAAAAGTTGATTTCCATTCCCTTGCCTTTTGCTAAAACCCAGTTACCATCCTGG
The DNA here is from genome assembly GCF_036850765.1 of Saccopteryx bilineata. Lineage (NCBI taxonomy): Eukaryota > Metazoa > Chordata > Mammalia > Chiroptera > Emballonuridae > Saccopteryx > Saccopteryx bilineata. The sequence continues at coordinate 119,611,901 of NC_089502.1, read as the reverse complement.
TTCAGGCTATACTCTTATTTCTGACCTAAAAATTTGCCTTTAACAATGCCAATAAGGTTTCTGTTGGCAAGAGCTGAATAAATGGTACAGGTGGCATTATTTCCTTCAGAACTGCCCTAGTTGAGTTTCCCTATCAACAGACCCTGAGTACAATGTGCATGCAGATGCTTTACTTGGAAATGATGTCAGGAAGCAGTGGAAAGGGAGGGGGGAGGGTATGAGAGGAAGCCAGGGAAGAGTATAATATGCGGAAGGTTTCTGCTGTGTACAATGGGGTCTCGATCCTGAACCCCAGCCCTTGATGGGGAGCTTCAAATCAGACTGTACAACATGCCTCAGATTTACCCCAACTGAAGATGTGAACGAGCACTGTTATTTATCTACTGAAAGCCACATGTCTTTGGATGAGGTTTGTTGAGAGGGTTTTGTTTTAGTTTAGGGACCAGAGAGAGCCATAAGGCAACGAGTCCCAGGAACTTGAAGTCAGCAGCTGCTAGTCAGAGTGCAGGGAATGGTTAGTGTGGATGGGGTATGGGTGAGGCCATTCTCCGATGGGACTGCAGCTTTCGGGTACGTGGTGGTATTAGGATAAATGCTTTTCATTTGGCCTCTTACTGAATCATTTCTGCTTTCTTAATAAGAGTTTAAATTTGCAGAGCTCTCAGGCAGGGGGACAACTTTTGAAAATTGTGATGCTAAAAATCTCTTTGTTTATGCTTTTTTTAATTTTTTTTATTTTTTGGTGGGAGATAAGAACACCTCCCATGTAATCTACCTTCTTAACAAAATTTTAAGTGCACAATATGTTACTGTTACTATAGCTACAATGTTAAACAGCAGACTTCCAGAACTGAATCTTGCCTAACTGAAACGTTGTAGCACTGAACAGCAACTCCTCTGACCCCTCCCCCAGGCCCCTGGAGACGATCACACTACTCTCTTTCACCCAAGATACTTTAAAACAAGATTAGGTAATTTAGCAGAATACATACATATGTTTTATGAAATTTTATCGATAATTGATTTTTTCTTAAAAAATAAAGTGCAAGCTATTCTTAATACTGATTAATACTGATCGAAACTTTAAAAGAATTAATTCTTTCAAAATTATGGACTACTATTTATGTGATGAATGCTATTACCATTTTACATATAAACAGTCACAATCAACTGATTCACAATACGAATATTGGCTTTGATGTAACAATAAATATTGCTTAGGTACATGTTCCTCTTCTATCGCTACCTGTGCCTTAGCTACTGTACTGGCTATTAAATGCAGATTTCTGTATGCAAATAGGTGTATATCTGCTTAAACCTTGGCAAAAAGATTAGTCAGCTTCCCAATTCAATAACTCTATGAAAATCACATGTGCTGTATTAGTTATTCTTTGTTCAGAAAGTAATGATTTTAGTTTATCACACGTTATTTGTGTTGTATTGCCCTTGAAAGAAATATGTATGTTAAACCGCAGTGATACCTACTACAGTTCTATAATTTGATTCATGCAAATCTGTCAGGAACAAAATCAACCACAATTTAATTTCTAACCTTCCCAAACAGCAGCTGTACAATTTATGCGTTCCTTTTCTATTTTTACTACTGGATAATGACAAAGATGAATGCCTTTAAGAGGAAATACATATTCATTGAAAAGACTGAGATCAAAACGATCCCCTTTCAGAAAGCCCACAATGGTGGGAAGCCCACGTGCTTGCTGAGGGAGATGTGTTGGGAGTGAGATGGAATTATGCCCAAAACTATATCTAATGAGGATTCAATAATCCATTTAAATTAAACCTGCAATGCCTTTTTACAAAACACGACAATCAATACCATCACAATCCGTGTCAGTGATAATACTATTAAATACACCTGGAAGAGCACATGGTTCGCTATGAATGAAGCCCGAGGCATGTCATTCTGAGTGTGCCAGGTTAAGATGTATGAAAACAATTGGCAACTTAATAAGTTTAGGGTCACCGCTCTCCTGACCCATATGCCCGCGAACATGGAAAGGAATGAATATTATTAGCTCATTAGCAGTGATTTAGGTGTTGAATGACAATGATGAACTCACAAACTGTGCTGTCATGAGAAATTAGCTAGTGTGAATAACGACCAGAGTGCCGGCACCTCTCCTTGATCAACTGATTGCATTTCTTCTCTTTGTTGTACTCACCAACCATTTCACTTTTACTTCAAAGAGAAAAAGAAACGACACCACATGGAAGTGGATGGAGTGATTCCAGAGACCCATGCAGCTCTTCCTGACTTTAGTGTGCAATTTTATAGTTTTGCTGATATAATGTAAGATCTAAAACTCAAGTCACTCAAGATATTGCAACTCTGATCTCCAAGACCAAAAAAATAGCTCTATTTGTATATTTATGCCAATAAATGTGTGATACAGAATGAGCTTTCAAGAAACTTACTTAGAATGTAAAATACTTTGGCTAATAGGTGCTACTGAGAGCAAACTTATTTTCTGTTTATAATTTGATGCAATTTGCATTGGAAAATACCAAGCTCTGGCTAAAATATTTCATTTTGAGTGTGAAATGTACAATCCCAAGAATTATCTTGACATTTCCTCACTGTTATATTCATTTATCTTCAGATACTTCCCTCTAAACCTCAAAGTCTATTTCCTTATCATGCCTTGTCTTAGCTTGCAATGCAGAACTTGTAGCTGTTCATCTGAAAAAAGCTGGCTTTGGTTGGTAGCCTTGGCCTGGTAATTTCAAAGAAAATATGTTATTGCTTTCAATTCAATTAGTTTCTATATAGTAGAATATTGATACTGACACTAATTTGAAATTGAATATGTATGTTTTAGTGGACAATATAAAATTTAAACAATGTACAATAGATATAATCTAAAACCTCATCTATTTTCCCTGTTTCTAAGAGAAGACAAGAAAGAAAGTAATGTATCATTTGGGAATAAATCATTCCTCTATCAAAGCTTGGTTTTTAGCAAGTCCTTCCAGCTTTGAATGAATGCATGTCCAACCATTATTTTTGTGGAGTCTTTTGTTTTAAGAGGCCACTAAAGATCATATACTATATTATAAAATACCTTTCCGACTTACATTTTCTTTACACACAGATTTCTAAAGCTAACCATCCTAGATAGTGTTTTAAGAATTCCATGTGTAAGTCAGAATGCCTTCACTTTATACACTTAAGTCAATTGTTTTGGTACCGCCAACGATCAATGTGTAAAATCTAAATGAAAGTGCTTTGCTTTTACCTTCAGAGACTCCTCTTGCTTGAAGAGATCTTCGCAATCTTTAGCACAGAGCTCAGGAGCGTTAAGAAGCTGTTCCACTTCTGATAGAGCTTGTGAGACATGAGTGATCTCAGTCAGATAAGTAGAAGGCACATAAGAAATTTCCAAAGGCATGTCTTCGGTCATCACCATCACTGACTCCTCCCGGACTGTGTGCTGGTATAGATATACAAAAGAACACTTCTTTTAGCTTCCTAAGAATGAAAAGACCTCTACTGAGTTTACAATGATTCCAGTTTATAGCTGGCAAAGGGCTGAAAGTGGATAAAAATGCATAAGCCTAATAAAAAGGTCATTATTTATATACTCTCATCTTCTAAAAAGTGTTAGAACCTTTCATAATAAGAGATACATAGACATTAGCACCATGGATAAAAGAATGAAAGTTGAAGAGCCATAAAACTGTGAGAAGGGCAGTTTTGCCCTGAGAAAACGCTAATTTTTAAAACTGGTTTTTAAAATGTAATTTTAAGGTTCTTAGAACACTCAGTATGGGGTAGGATGGGAGGGGTCTACATCTATGGTATTCATGCCAAAGAAATATTACCTATACTTTTTTACCCTAATCTTGATTGAGGTACAAGAGGAGCAACATATTTTTGGCTGATATGTACTTTCTTAGGAAGCACCCCTCTTCTCCAAATGCCAGACATCAGTTCCTGTCTCTGATGCTAGTTTCTGAGTAAGTTAAGCTGATTAAGGTACAAGATCAAGACTGAGGGTAGGATTCACATTTTAATAAGAACTCCAGAAAACCCTAACACTACGGGAGCATCAGCTTCTCCTCCTCCATCTATACTTTCCTCCTGGGCATTCAAGGGCTAGATGTGATGGGTATTTGAAGCTCAGAGTCCTTTTGCAACTGGCCACTAGTACCTCTTTCGCTACTCCTTATAAGAACAAGGAAAAGATACCGCTTCATATGCAAATTCAAAAACATGCATGACTTATGTTCTCTTTTCACCACAGTATAATGGACAAAAGTATCATATTTTCCCATGTAGAAAACGTTCCCAAGTATAAGACACATCTTAATTTGGGGGCTTGAAATTTGAAAAAAATGTATTACATAAAGTTATTAAACTCAAGTTTTATTCATCATAAAATTTATACAACTCCTCATCACTGTCAAAACTCCCATCCATTAGCTTGTCCTCATCTGTGTCTGATTAGGAATCACTGTCTTCAACAATGAGCACAAAAACAAGCACGAAGAAATGGAAAATGCAAGTAAAAAATCTACAACCACTGTATAAGTCACATCCAGGTTTTAGACCCCAAATTTTTAGGAAAAGAATGCGTCTTATACATCGGGAAATACAGCAAGTTTAGAGCGGTAAGCAAAACAGTTTATTCTTGTGTTATCATCTATTCACTATTATGTTATTTTCCATATGAACAACTGTAAACCTACTCTTTCCCCACCCTGTATAAACAGCAAAATTCTTGTAATTGAAATGAGTTTCCCTGTAAATTTGGTGTGCATTGATCAACTGTCACTGTCCTGTTGATGGGGTGAGCTGGGGAGTTCGGTGCAGGGGCTCTGGGGCAGTTCTGAGGACAGGCATGTTAACACAGCCATTTGTTCCTGCACGACCTCCGTGACAAGACCATTCTCATTTTCGCAGTACTGTAATTAGATGGAGCTTAGCATCCCAGACTAGAGCCACACAAAGATGAGTAAAATTAGAAGCTGGTCCATTTCTGCTTTCTTTTTCATTCCTCAGGTCCAGGCTTTTGGTACTAAATTCTTGTAAGATATAAAAATAATTCTAATTTAGATGACTCATCTACCCATGGCCGAGAAATACACAGAATTATACAAATTAGCTTAAATTACATAATGATACCTTTTAGAAAGTTTGGTTTAATGTGCAGAACATAAACGACATACCTGACCTATATGACTTCATGATCAATGGAATGATACTCTACATACACTTCTACTTTTCCTTTTAAAATAATGTCAGAATTTGGGGCTAGAGTTTGAGGAGGACAATTGATAGATTTAACCATAGAATTTTAATTCCAGATCCTGAATTTCTTCCTTGCAAACCATTTTACCAGTTTAAAAGAAAAATAAATCAGCAGGCTTTTTGAATTTGCAGCTTTCACTGACACATTAGGCTTAGCACTAACCAGTAGAGTTAACAATGCAAGTCAAGCAAATTTACTGTGACTTTCATACATTCCATTAAACTGGGGACTATTGTTCTTAATAAAAATACCCAAGTTAATAAATTTATCTATCTTATTTGCATCAGTCACTTCAATTCTAGAGGGAACAATAGTTTCACATTATCTGAAACAAGACTATTTTCTATATCATTTTTATATACTGGTGCAATCTTTCTTTTCAATTGTAGCCATTTTATACTTGCAAGTTTCTATAGAATAATAGTTTTTGTTATTAGGGACGAAGTTGGGTAAAAGACCAGTAGTAGTTTCTTTGTCTGTATGTATATATGTATTTATGTATGTATGTATTTTTATTGAATCAAAAGAGTTGTTTTACGAACTATAGAAATGATCCTTCAAAGTATAGTCTTAAAAGACTTGTTTTACAATGAGACATACCTTCAAAATGTTTACAAAACATCTGAGTCTCACTTTAAAAAATTGATGAGTATGGTGGTTATGGGGGGGAGGGAGAGGGGCACAAAGAAAACTAGATAGAAGGTGACGGAGGACAATCTGACTTTGGGTGATGGGTATGCAACATAATTGATCGACAAGATAACCTGGACATGTTTTCTTTGAACATATGTACCCTGACTTATTGATGTCACCCTAGTAAAATTAATAAAAAAAATACAAAAATCAGAAAGCTGACTTTAGTTCACAGATAAATATTTCCTCTAAAAAATAAATCAGTGTGAGTTCCAAAAGGTTTTGATATCTGTTATCATTTTCTCTTAAAATGAAAACGATTGTAAGTTCTTTATATATCCTTTCTGTTACTCATTTGAATGTAGTCAGATAGATCTTCATTACCTACTTTTGGGACACTCTCAGCTGTCTTAAATTCATATTGGTGTCTTATAATATAGTAATTATGAAGTAGCAAGGAACTTAATTGAGTAGTTAAATACAATAAAGAAAAGGAGCTAAAATGAATTCACATTTAACTACTGCCTGGGATTTAATTTCCTGAACTACAATCTAAAAACCAAATTTCTAATTCTTTGGTGTTTGTGAATAGTTTTTGGTTTTGCATAGAGAAGCTTCACATAAAAACGAGATGTATTTAAATAATAATTCTCACCCTATAGCTCTGAAGATTGGCATTCTGTGTCTTAGAACTAAGATCTAATATCAGCTTCAGGCCTAATCCTGGATTAGTTCTTCCCCCTTTTTTTCAATTGAATTTGACTGGGGTGACAATGGTTAACATAACCATACAGGTTTTAGGTGCCCGATTCTTCAACACATCTCTGTATACCGTATTGTGTGATCACTCCCTCCCCAAATCAAGTCTTCGTCCACCACCATTGATCCCCCCTGACCAGGGCCCTAAACACTGAACTCTGGCTTCTCATTTATTGAGTTTTTCACTACTTGACTACATGTGTCTGTCCTAGATTATTTTATTACATATTGACTGACATATTGATACTTCTTTTACTCATAATAAATATTTATTACTGCATTAAGAGAAAATGCATTATTGCCTATATTTTAATGGAAATATCTTTTAGGAGAAAGTTATGGCATCTATTTATATCCAGAGTTTTCAAATAATTAAAGTTCTTTATCCAATTCTAGAAGCCAATTTTACCTTTCTTTTTCTTTAAAGTTGAAGTCTTTATTAACCCGATTGTACTAGTGTTCGAAGAATCATTAGCCATCATACTAAAGCTATGGCATGATCTATTAATATGCATATTGTGATCATTTTCAAGAATATCATAAATCAGTCTTAGAACAACTGGCATCTATCTACGGAAATACGTGGACTAACTATGCCACGTCCTGTTCACCTGATGCTCTGGCATGGCATGATGAGATTCTCCAACCCATCTAGAAATATAAAAAATCTTGTAGTTGATAGAAGCCATCAAAGACAGAGAAAGGTGTACTCTATCACTTTAGAAAACATCTGCATGATAAAAAGATTGCTATAGCTGCTATCCTTAATTACTGCTAAATAAGTAACCTATTTTTTTTTCTTGTGCACAAGAAAATAAATTAGAATACTATAATTCTGAAATATCTTCTAGTTACAATTACCTGTGGGCAATGACTTGGCTTTATTTTGTATGTTAAATTCTAAAAGGTTGATATCACACATTTAAGACATTTAATGAAGACGGATCTATTGGAGGATTTAGCTCCTCCTATCATCTTGATACACAGTACCCAGCCATCATACATAGGAAAAGTTAACTGGTACATGTCACAGGAATAATTCTGTGAACTTTTTTTTTTTCTTTCATTTTTCTGAAGCTGGAAACAGGGAGAGACAGTCAGACAGACTCCCGCATGCGCCCGACCGGGATCCACCCGGCACGCCCACCAGGGGGCGATGCTCTGCCCATCCTGGGCGTGGCCATGTTGCAACCAGAGCCACTCTAGCGCCTGAGGCAGAAGCCACAGAGCCATCCCCAGCGCCCGGGCCATCTTTGCTCCAATGGAGCCTTGGCTGCAGGAGGGGAAGAGAGAGACAGAGAGGAAAGCGCGGCGGAGGGGTGGAGAAGCAAATGGGCGCTTCTCCTGTGTGCCCTGGCCGGGAATCGAACCCGGGTCCTCCGCACGCTAGGCCGACGCTCTACCGCTGAGCCAACTGGCCAGGGCTTCTGTGAACTTTTATAAAAAAGAAATACTTCAAAATAACTCTGACATCATTAGGAAAATGTAAACTCATTTTCTAGGAAACTAAGTTTTATAAATTTTGAATATTCCATTGTTATAAAGTTCTAATTGATTTTATATACAGATGTATATATAAATAGATTTTTATAGAGAGATGTATCATAGGTTTCATATATAGGAAATGCTAAAAGTTTAATCAAGAATCAGACATCTGGCCTGACCAGGTGGTGGTACAGTGGATAGACCATCAGAGACTGGGATGCAGAGGACCCAGGTTCGAGACCCCGAGGTTGCCAGTTTGAACGCGGGCTCATCTGCTGTGAGCAAAGCTCATCAGCTTGAGGCCAAAGTTGCTGGCTCAAACAAGGAGTCACTCAGTCTGCTATAGCCCCCTGGTCAAGGCACATATGAGAAAGCAATCAATGAACAACTAAGGAGCTGCAACAAAGAATTGATGCTTCTCATTTCTCTCCCTTCTTGTCTGTCTGTCCCTATCTGTCCCTCTCTCTGACTCTGTTGCAAAAAAAAAAAAAAAAAAAAGAATCAGACATTTGGAGTTCTAGTTTACTAGGTACTGCTTAAAATATATTTTTTCTTTTGATAGTCAGGCTGGCCCATACTGAATAAACTATATCCACTGAGTGACTTTTAGTTTGGTTTATTAAAAGTTTCAGACAGTTCCTTAAAAATCAGTGTAACTGGAAGTATCATGTTCATATTCTCTTCTTTATGCAAAATCCATGCACTCATATTCAGATTTTGCCTTTTCATTTGAATTTCATTAACTCTGCCTTGAATAATTATATCCTTCTGAATCCTGATGTGTACAAACCCTGTCTAACCTTTTGAAAATCAACTTGCTTTTGTTAATGTTCTTTACCACCTTATATCATTACAGATATTCACGCATCATTAGCAAGGAACTGCCGTAGCCATACTAATTCATTTCCTTTCTCTCTGTTCATATTCTTTTTTAATGATATATGCCCAAAAGGATACACTATCCTCGTTTCCTTGGAATGAAAATTAAGAGATATGGAAAAAAGCCCCAAAGTCCCTATTTTTAATATTAAGAAGTGAAAAGCTCAATCTATGCTTAAAAAGAATCTTTAGGGGACAAAACTATGTTTTGTAACACCTAAAGTGAAGCTAGAAACAGTTTGGAGATTTTGAGCTATGAAAGTAGACCTACATAGCACTCATAAAATGTTTTAAAAATAACGTTGGTTTCCCTGAAACTTCTTTAGTGATCACATTCTTTTTATTACTTAAGATTTGTTTCTTGAAGGGCCACATAACTGCATGATATGAAGGCAATCTGTTTGGAAACAAATGGTTCATTACACCTAAGATTTCAGAACACCACTTTTTCTCCATGATTTAAGTGACTTCTCGCTCCTCGATATAAAATTTCAAGGGGTTTGTGGTTACTGGTACATGTATGAGTAATGAGGTCAAAGAGGCTGAAGAAGGAAAATGTGCTATATGCCATATTATCGTAATATACTCCTTTAAAATATCTATATATCTAGTATCAATATGGTATATAGAAGATACATCAATGTCTTCAAAGTCTAACTAACAAAAAACAGACAATCTGGACAAAAGTAACACAGTGATAGAGGCTTTTAAATTTTCTTAATGTTAAGAAAAAGATGTCTAACCTTCAAAATAAAACCAGATTATTAATGAATGATTTAAAGTGAGTCATGGTATAAAAATCTGTTAAGTTACCTAATTAGCTTTCCTCAAAAGAACATTCTTAAATATTACAGGTATTTTGAAATAATAATAAAATCACATGTAGTCTCTAAATAGGATTAAAGGTTTAATGTGGGTTCTTTTTTTTTTTTTTTTTTTTTTTTCATTTTTTTCTGAAGCTGGAAATGGGGAGAGACAGTCAGACAGACTCCCGCATGCGCCCGACCGGGATCCACCCGGCACGCCCACCAGGGGCGACGCTCTGCCCACCAGGGGGCGATAATCTGCCCATCCTGGGCGTCGCCATGTTGCGACCAGAGCCACTCTAGCGCCTGGGGCAGAGGCCACAGAGCCATCCCCAGCGCCCGGGCCATCTTTGCTCCAATGGAGCCTTGGCTGCGGGAGGGGAAGAGAGAGACAGAGAGGAAAGCGCGGCGGAGGGGTGGAGAAGCAAATGGGCGCTTCTCCTGTGTGCCCTGGCCGGGAATCGAACCCGGGTCCTCCGCACGCTAGGCCGACGCTCTACCGCTGAGCCAACCGGCCAGGGCTCTTAATGTGGGTTCTGATGGCTCACAAGTGACATGGAAATGAGAAAGAATGAATTTTCTCACACAGGTAGATCCAGTCACAAAAGTCTCCAGAGAAAAACAAATTCAGTTTCCTTCTAGGGATCACCACAATAAAGACAGTTAGGCTATGCTCATTTATTTCTCCTTGATCCTTTCTAGAAATTGTAAGTCTATAAAGGTATGTCAAATAAGAAGTTAGGCACAAAAAATACCGCACCAACCCACAGAGGGGAAAAAGACTCAAATAATAAAGGCTACAAAGAACAGGCACACGTCGCACAGGAGATAGGGACGGGTGTAGTCTTTCCTGTTCACTGTTTCGCAGCAACACACCTGAGCCGGCAATATTAAGAGTTCTGACAACACTCAGCCTTGTGTGCTTTCAATTTAGTCCCTGGTCAGAAACACCTCGAATAATCAGCCTAATAAGTCCACATGGACTGCTTATGAATTTACAAAGAGAAAATAGCAGCGAGACAGTGTTTGCTCTTAGGGAGAACTCACGCCTTACTGCATTCTGAAGAAATGACCCGTGTCAAGTTATAAAACAGGAAAGGGAAGATCAACCCTCCAATGGCATTCATCGTTAAGCAAATGGTAGGAGCTTATATTTTACGTTTTGCTTAAAAAGAATAAAAGCCATGAAGTCCATAACATAATCAGAGTAAAATACTGCAGAAAAGCAACCCTTGTCATCACCTAATTTATTTTCTAAAATTAGAATGCATCTCTGTTGAGCAGGCTGTCAGGGAAAGAGACAGGCAGGCAAAGCTGAAGTTCCTATGTTTTAGGTAGATCCTACTTCCAAGGGGCCAGGTATGCACTGGGTCCGCAGACAGGGTCTGGCTGGGCCTGCTCATTAATTTGCCTCCTGTTAATTCTTCCATTCTACACCACCTAAGTTACCTAATTCCTTCAGGCCAAGCTAAATTAGCATCTAATTAAACTGATAAACTGAACCTGGATAATGTGTTAATGGCTTAGAGTGGTTTAAAGCCTTATCCTTCCCAAGATAACACCTGCATTTTAATAAGGATGTTCAATGCATTAACATAAATTAGGAACACGGTAGAATTCTAGTCACTAAGTGTGCTGTGAAAGAAGAGAAAGTGCTTTGGACCCCTCCAAGGCAAGCACCAACAGATATGGCTTACCCCAAGGAACATGATAACTTATTAAATAAGGTTATACATCCTAGCTACCTTACAATGTAAGATAAATGCAGCAAAGACTCAGGCATGGTACGTGGCATATTGTAACCTTCGAACACAATTGTAAGTGAAAAAGGGAACGTTCAGCTTTAAAAGGATCCTTTTAAAAACAGATATTTGGTTAGAATTGCTGGGGTCCACAGTAGCAAAATAATTTCCATTTTGGAATTCCCTGAATTCAAACAGAGATCATTTCTATATTTCATAATGGAATATTCAGCAGTTTTGATTGAAAGGCATTTCTGATTTAACTATGTGGCATTTCTCCAGTTTAATGCACACTAGCCAAATGTTAGTACACATAATCTTGGCTCGTCAGTTGCCTCTCAGATATTAATGGAACTCATTATATGCAAACAAAAAAAGAAACAATTATGTGGGGGGTTTTATACAGATCACTTTAGGAGATATTAATTTTAACCCCTTCACGGAGACCTCAAATGACTATTAGCAAACTGAAATGCATGAAAAAACTTGCAGTCAGAAAATATTTTGGGAAAAAAAATCTTTAGAAACTTTGCTGACTCTTCACAAATTTTTCACATAAAATTTATAATGTATCTATCCAGTATATATTTTTAAATAATAAGATATCCCAATTGATCAGTTTGGAAATACATAGAAAATTTTTTTAATATGGTCACATGTGAAATGAACAAACATATGCATACATACATAATATTTAATTGAATGTGAGAAAATTAACGCTAGAAAAATAATTCAGACAATTACTCAAGCCAAAGCGAATTCTTAGCTAAGGGTCAAACAGTAATGCGGCAGACTTTACGTTTCTGCAGTTTTGAAGTAAGCACTGTAATGCTCCCAAAGCATTCTAAATTGTGTTTGTTAAGCTGAAAATGTTTCCTATTTTTTTGATCGGGCATGTGAGGCTATCTTTACTTTAAATGCTCTTAATGTGAAGAGGCACTAATTAACCTTGAGATGTAATAATAATACTATTTCCAAAATTATATAGCCTATATAACCTGATTTCAAATAACATCTGTTTGATACATCTATAACAAACTCCATTCTTTGTTAAATATCCACAAGTATTTTCCATGCCTGTAACAAACGGAAGTCACAAAACTAGACTTTTGGAAGTATGAATAGATGGATATTAAACTATGAAAATTAACAGGCATTTTCAAAGGTAAAGTGTATATTTTATAAGGTAAAACTATGTATGCAAATACTTATCATAAACATGTTTTTATGTGTATATAGTTAATATATATGTACAAACACACGGCATAGATGTATGTACATAGATAGATAACTAGATATATATAAATCACCTGGGAGCAGTATTTTATGATTTAGGAAGCAAATATGCTATATGTCATCAAGTGTTAAACATTTACTAGATGAGAGGTTAATGCCTTTACCAATTTTATTAAGAAATAAACTATTAAAATCATAAAATTATCAATGCTAAGTATAAATCAAATCAAATAGTAATAACCACAAATAATTTTTTTCTCTCTCATTTGTCCTGCCTTCGGCTAAACTGTTCCTCAAGGTCACGTGTCCCTGTATCCTTGTTCACAGGCCCTGTTGTTGTCTCTCTTCTTGGCTAGGGCTATTATTTCGTGTTTATATGATTTATTTATTTCCTTTTCTTTTTGGCTTCTAATCTGCTAGAGGCAGAAAAACAAAATAATTATGTTTATTAGAATTATCTCTAAAATCAAGAGTGAACAACTTTTTTTTTTAAATCTTCAAAGGAGGACCTGAATGGTCCTCTCCTTAAGAAATGTCAGTGAGCTTAGGGCTTCATGAACTTGATCAGATCAACATGCGGAATCCAATGGCCCTTTGTTCTGCTCCATTTTTGATTCTTGGCTGTGTTCCAAGCAATTTATAATGACGTCCATGTGACCTCTGAATAGAAAAAGGGCTACTCTGTGTGTAGAAACTATTGTTTAATGGCATTTTTCTAAAATAATATATTTCGCCAAGTTATAAATAATTTTACAAAATAGAACAGTCATTGAACAAAGGCAATCTTTTTCTTACCAAAAACAGTGCTCAATTCTTAGGGGTTTGGTGAGCTTAAGGACACCCTGGGTTTAATGTGCTGCACTTTACAATCAAGATGGTTTCTCCTGAAATAGCTTGTTCTCTGTCAATGTTCCAAAAAATTATTGTTTAATTTTCCTATGGCAAGAATCCTAATATAAAATTGCACCATTCTGGCCATCAAATTTTCAAGTTTTAATTCTAAGAAACGTTATTCACACAGTCACTACTAAACTTGTTTTATATAACATAGTTCAAAAGACTAATTAATTGAGGCCTTAACATACCTTCTATTTCCAAAACCTCTTTGTCAAAGCAGCTACAAGAGTGTTTTGCCAAATGAAAAAACAAAACAAAAAAAAAACTTTATTGTTTTTCACTTCTTGAACTTTTCAGAATACTGATTAAATTGGCCTACATTTCGGATCCAAACCATTACTTTTGAAAATTGTAAGAATTAACTCAAGCCGTGAGAGTAAAAGCATTTTGTAAATCACAGAGCAAAACTAAACGTTTGTTATGACTCTTTATTGGAAACGAAGGGTAACAGGAAAACACACACATTAACGGAACTGCAGTGCATTTTTCCAATTTGACATCTTCATGTTTTTGGGTTTCAAGTTTGATAAAACAGAGCAAAGGTAATACTTTTGTGTTAAAGCATACTAATTTGTTTTATTTTTTGGATTCCAAATAGCACTAACAAACGATGCTATTATGGAGTCTCCGTCTCTTGGAAACAAACAAAAAGGGATTTAAATCCACAGGATGAAAATATTTATAAACAAGCGAAGATGGTTTTGTTCTATATACTACACGTAAAGATATATATTGAAAATGTATCAGGCAGTAGTTGTGATAGCCTAAATCTACCCTTTCTTCATTATCTGTTCTTGTATTTGTTTCTCACACACTAGCAAAGAAATTCCAGAATCTTATTTCAGGAGATAATGCTTGTGGGCCAGTAGTGGTTAACTGGAAGGGCACGGGATGGGTTTGCTTTCCTTTTCTCATTATCAAAACCTCAAGGAATCAACATAGAAACTTGATAGCAACGCTGTTCTTTCATATGAATAATTTCTCCAAATTGGTGACCCCCAGGTGTTGTATACAGGCATCCCCAAACTACGGCCCGCGGGCCGCATGAGGCCCCCTGAGACCATTTATCCGGCCCCCGCCACACTTCCGGAAGGGGCACCTCTTTCATTGGTGGTCAGTGAGAAGAGCACTGTATGTGGCGGCCCTCTAACGGTCTGAGGGACAGTGAACTGGCCCTCTGTGTAAAAAGTTTGGGGACCCCTGGATAGAACAATAAAACACTATCGAAGATGTCAGGGAACCTCACCAAATTTCATCCTTCATTTTTTTTCTAGTAAAGGACAATTGTCACAAAATAACAATAATACAGCAAGAAAGAAAAAGATGGCAAAGAGGCTATTTTATACCCCCACCAGAAACAATGGCAGAAAGCCATACTTATAGAAGAAGAAAGGACACGTGTTCTATAAATTTAGCTCTATGAAAAGCACAACTTATTCGCTCTTAGTTTTTCCCTTTCCCGTGGACTAGTGAAAACTTTCAGAGATTGGTAGGATGGCATTGAGATGTCACTTTTTTTTTTTTTAAAGAATACAGAACAGATCATTCTGAACTATGGGGAATTCAACAGGAAAATGCTATCTATCCATTCATTCATGCAAAATATTTTTGAATGAACACCTACTCTGTGGCAGAATCTAAGTATTGGACAAATGCTAGTTAACAAGACAAAGTCAGCCCTGGCAGGTTGGCTCAGCGGTAGAGCGTCGGCCTGGCGTGTGCGAGACCCAGGTTCGATTCCCGGACAGGGCACACAGGAGAAGTGCCCATTTGCTTCTCCGCCCCCCCCTTCCTCTCTGTCTCTATCTTCCCCTCCCGCAGCGAGGCTCCATTGGAGCAAAGATGGCCTGGGTGCTGGGGATGGCTCCTTGGCCTCTGCCCCAGGCGCTAGAGTAGCTCTGGTCAAGGCAGAGCGATGCCCTGGAGGGGCAGAGCATCGCCCCCTGGTGGGCAGAGCTTTGCCCCTGGTGGGCGTGCCAGGTGGATCCCGGTGGGGCGCATGCGGGAGTCTGTCTGACTGTCTCTCCCCGTTTTCAGCTTCAGAAAAATACAAAAAAAAAATAATAACAGGACAAAGTCTCTGCCTTCTTTGATCGTACATTCTAATGGTAGAGGACAAATTAGAAACAAGTAAACAAATAAACACTACAGTTTTGGATTGTGGTAAGTGCTAGTAAGGGACATACACTGGCTAATATTATATAACATGTTGGGGGGAAATGTTGTGACTACATCAGACAGGATGTTGAAGGACACATTTGTTCTACATTCTGAAAGATGACAGGACACCAGCAGGGAAAGACTCAGAATGAAAGTCCCCCAAAAAGGAAAGCACATTGCAAAGACTAAAGCAAAAGACATTCTGGCAAGTCTGAGGAATAGGAAGTCATTACAATAATACATTCAAGAGGCTGTTTTGCAGTAGGAAGGCCAGAGCATGAAAGGAGCCAGATTTCTCAAACTAATTTTCTACATAAAAAATAGCCAAGTGTGCCCATGTGGCAAGAAACTGAAATAGAGTGTGGATAATATTGTTCACGTTTCATGCATATTTGAGATTGCCGAGATATTAATCAGCATGAAATTTGAACTTCATAGAGATCACAAAGGAACTTATAACATTATAGATTATTGTATTTGTTAAAGAATTCATTTACTTATTTGTTGCCAGCCAGACATTCTGTTAGTTAAGAATTTACTAACTAGTATGAGATACTATACTGCTCACAAAAATTAGGAAATATTTTATAGTTTAATATTCACTTTTGAAATATTCCCTAATTTTTGTGCAGTATATTTTCACAAATCTCCTGGAAACCTTCCCTGTTAATTATTCCTGGCAATAAATGTTATTCCAGCTAAACAGCTAACAATGCCTCTACGTTATGAATTAATCTAAACATCTTAAATTTGTACAGATGGGAAGTTTCAGCTTTTATTTTACCCAGGGACCTTTGATCCATGGATAAGCCACCACTAAATAAAGCTTTCCTCTGATTTACCTGGGTTAAAGCCGCCATTTTATTTTTCAAAACTTGCTCATAATTGTAGCAAGCCTAGGGACTTCAATTTGATAATGCAATCATTTTGGATTTTCATTCAGTTCTCTACTACAGCAATTACTTACTGAGTACTAACTACACTCAGAAGATTAAATAAATAAAAGGGTAAGAATTACAGAATTTTAAAATAAAATTTATATTAAAAAGCATCTGTTAATAAATGCCATCGAATTATTAAAATTAAAACTAAATTTCAAACACATTTCAAGGTTGCCAAAGTCATTGGCTCATAAAAGAGGGCAGAAAAAAAATAGCGGAACAACTCAGCATGTTTGAAGACACTGGAACCCTTTTTTCGTTCATGAAAATCAAAGTTAAGAAAGCTATACACTTGAATTAATTTTATTCATCTGTTCTAAGAATATGTTCCATACAATGAGAGTCTTAAGTAATCACTGAAGAATCAGAATGATTCACAGATGGTGCGAGTGATTTAATTATTTTTAACCAGTTGTTTTGTACATGCTCAGAAGGATATTTCCGACCCCACTGCAGAAGTCGTCTAAGCTTCTTTCCAGCTGGTGTTCCATATTTTCAAAGCAAATTTAGATTGGAGAAAATTACACTTTTGATTGTTTTGTTGCAAATGGAGGTCAAATTGTTGTGTATAAATCCGTGTACTTTTTCCCTCCTCATTGTATGAGTTATATTTATCAAATATCACATCTTTCTGTATGATGGCTATGGATTCACCAGTGTTATGTTTTGTGTTGTCTGGCTTAGAAGAGGCGCTAAATAAATGTTTATTGAATGGGAGAAATACCACTTCGATGTATCCAAAATAAAAAACTTGAGATTCTTTTTTTTTTTTTTTTTTTTTTTTTAATTTTATTTATTTTATTTATTTATTCATTTTTTTATTCTTTCTTTATTTATTCATTTTAGAGAGGAGAGAGAGAGAGACAGACAGAGACAGAGAGGAGAGAGAGATAAGGGGGGAGGAGCTGGAAGCATCAACTCCCATATGTGCCTTGACCAGGCAAGCCCAGGGTTTCGAACCGGCGACCTCAGCATTTCCAGGTCGACGCTTTATCCACTGCGCCACCACAGATCAGGAGAAAACTTGAGATTCTATATAGATTCTCAGTAACTATATGGAACTCTAAATCCACTGACTTTGATCATTATTGGGAGATTTTCATTAAAAATGAATTAAAAAGGGAAGATACTAATATAAGAAAACAGCGCCACCACCACAGCCAAATCTCTTTAATGATTAAAATTGTTTCTTGATGTTGGAATCCTTACCCTCAATTTCTATGGGAACTCAGGCAAGTTGCTTGACAAATTTTCGTCTGTTTAGGTTATTATATGGACTAGGGACACTCTTTTTAAAGATCTAGTCATGCATAGCTCACTGGCCTCACAAAACTGTGTTATCTCACAACAAAATAACTGATATTCATAATTATGTCTATTGGATTAAGATAAATTTTGCTTAATATACTTATTCACCATGAGAAGAGAATATTAATTTTAGTAAAATGAGTTACTTTGTCAAATGCCAAAAATGAGTTATATGTATTCTAATTTTACTAATGAAATTACATAACAAAACTGTACATAGGAACATTGCACCAGATTCAATTGTGTGCTTATAGATATATAATTGTTCATATTTTTACCATCAATATTTCCTGAACATTGTGCAAAATTTCCACTTGACAGCAAAATCTGATACAGTACATTACCATAAGGCAGGGGTCCCCAAATTTTTTACACAGGGGCCAGTTCACTGTCCCTCAGACCGTTGGAGGGCCGGACTATAAAAAACACTATGAACAAATCCCTATGCACACTGCACATATCTTATTTTAAAGTTAAAAAACAAAACGGAACAAATACAATATTTAAAATAAAGAACAAGTAAATTTAAATCAACAAACTGACCAGTAGTATTTCAATGGGAACTATGGGCCTGCTTTTGGCTAATGAGATGGTCAATGTCCGGTTCCATATTTGTCACTGCTAGCAATAACAAGTGATATGATGCGCTTCTGGAGCCCTGACGCGTGCATCCTTTGTCACCGGAAGTGGTACTGTACCTGAGCGCGTCGCGCTTTGACCACCAATGAAAGAGGTGCCCCTTCCGGAAGTGCGGCAGGGGCCGGGTAAATGGCCTCAGGGGGCCACATGCAGCCCACGGGCCGTAGTTTGGGGACCCCTGCCATAAGGTAACATTATTTTACATCTATTTATATACTTGTCATGAAATTGAATTGTGACTATAGTCCTTCACTGTATCTTTAAATTGGGAGATGAACAACATTCAGAGGTATGTACATATCACAGCCATAACCAAAGTATACAACACCTGTGCATGTTAGTATAAGAAGGACAAAAGTGCAGGGATTGCTGGGGGAGGGCTAAGGGGGAGGAGTGTAGAGGGCGGAGTAAATGGTGATGGAAGGAGACTTGACTTGGGGTGATGAACACAGCACAGTGTACAGATGATGCGTTTTGGAACTGTGCACCTGAAACCTGTATAATTTTGTTAACCAGTGTCACCCCACTACATTCAATAAAAGGAACAAAAGGCAAAGAATATATTAATATTTTAATATACTGGGCAATTTAGAGCCAGTCATTATAGGTAATATTTCGAAGGTAACATATTGTATACATCTTATTTATAAAATAGTGAATCTGTTTAAACACGAGAATATAAAATCGCAATTACATCTTATTTCATACACAGTAAGGGCGTTGAACTGGAAAGACCAAGAAAAACCAAAGCCCTGTGTACACAGACTTGTTTACTATTCTTTGCTAATTCAATTAATGTTCTTAAACCTCAGTTATATTTGGATGAATCATTTTATTTCAATAGTTTGTTTTTCTCTCTCTACTTTAACATTTTCAGACTCTATTTTTACCAGATCAATGGTTATTCTAAAATTAACAACATATGCAGTGAATTCTGCATGGTCTTCTGAACATGAAGATGACTTTACAATGACTTTATTCATCACTTGATACACTAATACATTCATTCATTCAGCAAATAAATATGGTGTACCTACTACTTGCAAGTCTCTGTTTTGGGTCCTGAGGGAAGAGCAGTGAAAAAAAAAAAAGAAAATTCCTTCATATTTGGAGCTTTTATCTGAGGAAAGGAGACAGATAATAAGATAAAATGTGGAAATGTTTGTAACTTTCCTGGTAGTGCATTTTATGGAGGGAAATAAATGGAGAAGGCGTTGACACAGTGTGTATGTTGAGAGAGAGGTTGAGACACATAGGGGGGAGATTAATTCACAGAGGAGAAAAAGCACTTCTGTAAGTTACTATCTGAAGGCAGAGATGGAGGCCGCCATGGAGACATCTGGAGGAAGAGGGCTTTAGCCCAGGAAACACATAATGCAAAGGGGGTACACCAGACATATTCGAGGAAAAGTGAAGAGGCCAATGGGGGTGGAGCAGATCCCCCTGAAGGCTAAAGTATTAAGAGATGAGGCCAGAGAGATAATAAGGAGCCAGATCATATATCCATTGAAGTTCATGTATGGGTTTTGGATTTTACTTTAAAATAGATGAGAATCCATGAGAGTGTCCTGATATAGTCAAGAGACATTGGATTCATATCTGCAAATGATGTCTCCATTTATCGTTTTGAGAACAAGTAAAGGAAAGCAAGGGTAGGTTTCCACTGGGAACTTTCAAAGGGGACTGTTCCTCTGTATTCATGGAAGGAAAGGAGCGTGTTTATATAAATGTAATAGTCATGAGTTTATAACTGGTGTTAAAGCCAGGAGACTAAAAGAAGACAGGGGGCAGAGGGTTTAGATAGAAAATGGAGGAGGGTAGAGGGGGGATAGATGGTGCTGGAGGGAGATTTAAGGTGTGAACGCCCCATACAGTACACAGATGATGTATCATAGAATTGCACACCTGAAACTTAGATAATTTTATTAACGAATGTCAGCCAATAATTCAATAAAATATTAAAGTGAGAAGTAACAAAGGACTAAGCACTGAGGCATTCCAATATTAGGAGAGAGAAGGAGAGCTGGCAATAAAGTCTGAGAAGGAACGTCCAGAAAGGCAGGGGGTATATGAGGTGAGGAACGCCAAGCAACCTCATCTACTCTGTCACTGATCACTAATATTTTAGTTCTGTTCTGTATTAAATACATAAATTAGACAACTTTCTATATAGCAAATATTTATTTAGTCCTTTTCATTTGTTTTGCATTTTATTTGCTCATCATTTTCCCTAACATCTGAAATCTTGCACATGGGGTCATTCTCCTTCTCCTTAAAAACTACCCCTGAGGTGCATACTTGCCACAGATTGGTACATCAGCCTTAAAAATGTTTACAGAATTTCTTTCCACTAACATAGAAAAGACATGTGATGCAACTATTGAAAAATAAATAAATACCAATAGTGGCTAATTCTAAAACAAAACTCTTTGGTGAGAATCTTCTACTAGTAAACTCAGTTTTAAGAGTTCTTTATTTCAATGTCATTCTCAAAAGAACATTGGTGTGTGTGTGTGTGTGTGCGCACACACGCGCACACTTGCACATGCATGTTTATACAATGGAATATTATGCAGAAATAAAAAAGAATGAAATCTTGCCATTTGCAACAACATGGATAGATCTAGGGGTATTTTGCTCAATGAAGTAAGTCAGGTAGACAAAGACAAATGCCGTAAGATTTCACTCACATATGGAATGTAAAACTAACTTACAAAAACAGACGCATAGAAAAAGAGACCAAAGGGCTGGTTACCTGAAGGGAGGGAGTGGAGGGATCAGTGCGGAGTGGAAGGATAATATAGTCAATAATATTATGATAAATTTATGTGGTGACAGATGATGACTAGAATTAATGGGGTGATTCACACTATAAACTATAGACATGTCAAACCACTATATTGTACACCTGAAACTAATACAACCAATATAAGATTGTATACCAACTATATATCAATTTTAAAAGATGAGAATTTCTATGAGTATACCATTCTAGGTTCTTAGGGATTTTTTTCTCTTTTCATCATTTTTGAAAACATTATTCTACCACCTTCTGGCTCATTGTATATGTCACCACTTTCTAGGTAATGTCATTTTACCTGTGTGTAAAATGCCCTTCTTGTATTTGGTATTTTCTATATTTGACCTTCAAAAACCCTTCTGTACCCTATCTTTTATATTTTCTATATTTTATTAATTTTATTATCTATGTTATTTGAAGTCATTTGTTTTCTATATCTTCCTATTTTTGAATTCTTATTTCTGTTCATCTGATGCTTCACTTTCCACTGAATTTTTTTTTTTTTTTAATTTTCCTGAAGCTAGAAACAGGGAGAGACAGATAGACTCCCGCATGCGCCCGACCGGGATCCACCCGGCATGCCCACCAGGGGGCGATGCTCTGCCCCTCCGGGGCGTCGCTCTGCGGCGACCAGAGCCACTTTAGCACCTGGGGCAGAGGCCAAGGAGCCATCCCCAGCACCCGGGCCATCTTTTGCTCCAATGGAGCCTCGGCTGTGGGAGGGGAAGAGAGAGACAGAGAGGAAGGAGAGGGGGAGGGGTGGAGAAGCAGATGGGCACTTCTCCTGTGTGCCCTGGCCAGGAATCGAACCCAAAACTTCTGCACGCCAGGCCGACGCTCTACCACTGAGCCAACCGGCCAGGGCCTCCACTGAATTTTTAATTTGTTATTCCATTTCTCAATTTCTAGAAGTTCCACTTGCTTCGCTTCAGAACAAACTTCATGATTCTTAATTTGTATTGTCTCTTGTTCCTATTTCATACATTTGGTGCAAACTTTGACTACTTTAAAAGTGTTTATTTAACGTATTTACTTCACATTCTGTACCAGACTAAATCATCCCTCTCTGGTTGTGTGAGTTAGATTCCTCTGGTTTCTTTGTGTGACTGACCATTTCAAGGCTAGATCCTAAATCCACGTGCTTAGAACTCTACTTGTGGAAGTTAAAGTCTAGATTTAAGCAGAGTAAAAACTAGAATTTATTTGCATTTGCTTCTCTTAGGTATGTAGAACACTACCAATTGAGAATAACTTAGATTTTTGGCTTTGGTTTGGCACCTAGTAGTATGAACTCTAGATACCAACACCTGTGCACATTATACAGTGAACAAAATAAAAATATTCTGGAACTTTTTAAGGCATTTTTGGTACTTCATTATCTCTCTTAATTCCATAAGAAAGGAGTTATTAACTTTATCTTGAAGCTCAATAATTAGTCAAAATTTCCTGGGTAATGACTCAAAATATAAACCTAGGTTTTTATAAAAGTTATTACAAACTATCAAAGGTTTCCTTTCCTTCCCTTCTCTCTCTCCCTCTTTCTTTCTTTCCTTTTCCTTTCCTTTCTTTTTTCATTCTTAAATTTTATTTAGAACATTGAATTTAACAGGGTGACATTGATCAATAAGAGTATATAGGTTTCATGTAAACATTACTATAGCATCTGAACTGTTGATTATATTGTATACCCAAGGGTTTCTAACATGAGTGGAATCCACCTTATAAATAGTGACCTAGTTTTAATTATGCAA